>NC_136421.1:227919745-228127245 GCF_052625555.1 Lactuca saligna | reverse complement strand
GGAACTCACTAAGCTTCGTGCTTACAGTGTTTTGTTTGATGTTTTTCAGGTTTCTTTCAGTATCACGGGACGGCACCGACTTGATTGTACACACCAGAGAAAGAGTCATATTTTGGAGGATCCTGGTTTTCTATGCAAGTGAAAATGGAGTTATGTTTTGTAAATCGACTATGAATAAGATTTTAAACAAGTGTTTCTAAGAATAAAATGATTATTTTAAATGAAAAATTTGTCTTGAAATTTACGGTGTTACAAAAGCTTAGTGAGATACCCCCAAAATACCAACCACATATACCATACACATAACATGCTATATCATAACGAATCACAGAACAACCATGCATATCGGGTCTACTGTGAGACTGGTCCGCCGTGTCGGGCCTTCAGTCCACCTGGTCCACCCTCCGAGTCCAATCATGTCCTTCGAGTCTGCAGTGTGGTTGGTCCGCCCGCACCGGGCCTTCAACCCACTTGGTCCACTCTCTGAGTCTACAGTATGACTGGTCCGCTCGCATCGGGCCTTCAGTCGGCCTGGTCCACTCTCCGAGCCTCGGCACGTCTGGTCCGCCCTCGTGGGGCCTACAGCCTATCCGGACCGCTCGTTGGGCCTTCGGAACAACCGGTCCGCCCTGGGTATCTTGGCCTACAACACGAAGCAGGACCCGCCTCAACCCAACTCCAGTCCAAACAACCATGTGCACATAAACATACAATCACATAACAATTCATATTCAGTCAAACCGATCTAGCAGATCACATAACACAACATACTCTAACAGGATACCGACCTAACCGGTCACTAGCATAGCATCATCCTATATATCAGGATACCGACCTTAACTAGGTCTCTAACGAATACCATCCTAACTACCCGGATGCAAACATATCAAAGCAATAACATAACAACAGATACCCGGATCTCAATCCGATAAAGGGCCGGCCTTGGTGCCTTAGACCATGTTGATATAGTGAGGATAACTCACCTCGCAACTGCTGACTGAAAGGATAAGATCACGCTGCTGAAATCTCCGACCTGAACTTCTCCACTGGCTAACATCAACACAAAAGCCAACAATTACCAAAATGCCCCTGGAAGTCAACTGGTCAACCCTTGGTCAAAGTCAAAGTCAAAGTCTACCCCTGACTGACTCTACTCGCCGAGTCAACCCGATGACTCGCCGAGTCCTCATACACATAACCTCCTTCAATTCGCGACCCAACTCGCCGAGTCACCTCGAGACTCGCCGAGCCCAACAACTCTGAGCCCACTCGCACATAACTCACCGAGTCACAGCACTTCTAAAAGAAACTTGGACCCTATGACCAGACTCGCCGAGTCCAAGAACAGACTCGCCGAGTCTATGACTATCTTCAACCTACTCGCCGAGTTGTTCTTCCAACTCGTCGAGTTCCAGGCCATGTTCATCCAACTCGCCGAGTTGTTCTTCCAACTCGCCGAGTTCCAGTCTTTCTTTAAGCAACTCGCCGAGTCCACCCATGTGACTCGCCGCGTACGATCGGGTCTGAATCCATACAGAGGCTTTCCGAGCCATGCAGATGATACAAACCATAGATCTACTCCTCATAAGGCCATCCATCACGTAAAGTGGCAATCTTTACGTGAATCCAAGAAGATCTAAGCATTTTCACTCTAGGGTTTGGCTTTGGGACAATATGGCTTCACCAATTACTCAAGAACATGGACTTTAATGCACATAAGACCTTCTCCACTCCAGATCTGAGGTAGCAACCTCAGATCTATCCTTTAAACTCAAGATACCACAATTAAGCTTCCCAAACAACCCCAAAATGATGAATCTAGAAGAACACAGCCCAAGAATGAGATATTACCTCAAAATGAAGCTCTTAACAACAAGGAATCCGAATCTAAGCAAAGCCCTTTGATCCAAGTCCCTTCTCCTTCAAGATCTCTTCAACAATCACTTCCCCAAGCTCCAAATGCACTCAAATCTTCCACAATCACACTTTCTAGGGTTTCTGGACTTCAAGGGAGATCAAAGAGGTTGGGGAGAGGGTATAATGTCCTTTAAATAGGGTGCATCCCCCAGATTTAGGGTTTTCTCCACTCAGCACCTACTCGCCGAGTCCATCTTTGGACTCGCCGAGTAGGCCACTTGACACGCGATCAAAGTCGCAACCCTACTCGCCGAGTCCACCCATGGACTCGCTGAGTTGCCCTTATACAATTTACACTTTTAGCCATTCAACTCTACTCTTGATATTTCGGGATGTTACATTATGTGTTATGTGATATGGTTATATGTTTGCATGCGTTTAGCGGGCAGGGCCCAGAGACAGGCGGAGCCTAAAGTAAAACAAATCTGTATACCGTGCAGGGCTCGAAGCCAGGCCGGGCCTGGGATCAGACGGGGCCCGATGTAGCAGGTGAGGCCCGAAATAGCAGGTGTGGCCTAGTGCTTGTAGTATGTGATTATACATGGTATGTGGTAGGTTAGGGAACTCACTAAGCTTCGTGCTTACGGTTTTCAGTTTTTGTTTCAGGTACTTCCGGTAGCGGAAGGAAGAGCTCGGGGTGATCGCATGGCACACAACATTGTTTATTCAGCCTGGAATGTTTACTCTGATAAAATAAAATAATGTTTTGGTCATGATACTCTAACGTGATATGTTTTGTATGAATGATTGACAATTTGTGTTTTTATTATTAAATTAAAATGAAATTTTTGGTATGAATTTTTGGGTCGTTACATCGCAACTCCATTTATATAGGGTACGAGGCTTCTGATCCGGAGGGAAGGGTGGAGCATGCATCGGATGCGAGGCCAAAGGGGCAGGGAGAAGGACATGCGACTCGCATGTGAGGGGCCAGGTGTCGGATCTTGGGCTCGCCACCAACACAACACGCATCAGCATTTGGTTGGGTCGCGCTGCAGACTCGAAAAGAATACGATGCGCGTCAGACACTGGGCGCCTGTGAGGAGCAGGAGACGTGGCCGAACCATGGCCGTGTGTATGCGAAATTTCTCGATTTTGTGCTCCATACTTCAAAAATTCATAACTTTCACATACAAGCTCCGTTTTCGATGTTCTTTATATGCACGCGTAGGCGGAATTATACTCTACAACTTTCATTTAGACTTCGTTGGCTAATTTTGATTTTATTTTTAGTATTATTATTTTTAACAGACCGGGACACGAAAATCCGTTAAAAATTCATAACTTCTTCATCCGACGTCCGTTTTCGTCCGTCTTTTTACCGTTGTACTACTATTGACGAGATATTCGATTCTCGTTTAGGTTGTGTCGGCTAATAATCACTCGATCTTTATTTCGAGTTTTTAGTTGTATACTGTTATACCGAATCTTTGAAAAATCATAACTTCCTCATACGAAGTTAGATTTTGACGTTCTTTTTATGATAATTCTTGGTTTAACGAATACTACGACTTTCATTTAGATCACTAAAGATAAAAAGTAGTTTATTGAAAACTCACTTTTTACGCTAAATAGTGTTTTGTCGCGGATCTTCGATTGGTCATAACTTCTTCATTATAACTCGGATTTCGATGAGGTTTTCGCCTAAATGTTTCTAACGAGATAATGTAAAACTTCCAATAACATTATTTTTATTTATTTCCAACTTTATATTTTCGTTAATTTCAATAGTTGACTTTTGATCGGAATCTCATAAGACTTCCAATACTTTCCGAATGATTCTAACCATAGTTTTACTTCAAATCTCGTAAAAATCATCTTTTTAGAACTCAGCACTCAAAAACAAATAACATTATTCATTTTAAGCTAACAAGCTTTACAAAACACGATAGTCGAACAAGATTATTAACGTGTATGTTACAGATGATATGAGATTTCTGTAGAACCCTTTAATGATGGCAATGAACTTTTTGGTATTGAAATATGTATATGACATAGAATTGATTTTTCAAGGAATGAAAGACCAAGACTAGATTGCTACTTAGTCTCCAGGGTGAGTAGATATGGAATTTACCCATTTGGGTTATATATTACAAAATTATAATATTTTCAAGGAATGAGTTTTGTTTTACGATATGATGTATTTGTAAGTATTGTAAAGCACCAAATGACATGTTGTTATATATATATATATATATATATATATATATATATATATATATATATATATATATATATATATATATATATATATATATATAATCAAATGTTAGATGTTGAATCATGGTATTGCATGCATGTGAACAAAATGATGATGAAATGGACATGATGCGTGTTAATGGAAACGGGAATTGCATACAAAAATTATGAAGGCCATCAAGACATAGATTTGATAAGGCATATAGAGGACTATACTAGGATGATACCTCTATTAATAAAGTAGATGTATTAATGAAATATCTTAATAGGTTGATTAGTTATTCCTATTATGACATACATTGTGGTGGGTGATTAGACCATCATGTAAAAAGGAATGATGAGCATAAAGTATGATAGATGACATGGGTAAAAACAAAATTATGTATATATGAGATTGTAATTAAGCTTGTTTCATGCATTACATAACATAGCATACACACATGAAACGAAAACAAATAAATATTTTGGAAAATGTTTTTGTATGCACATGTTGTATAAAAAACACCTATGTATCTCACAAGGTAAGTTTTGTCTTAAAATATTTTCTTAGCATGTATCTCGGACACAGGTTTATGATTATAATTGGATATGAAGATCTAAAAAATGTAGTATTCACGCAAGATCTCTTTGAATAGAATTCATTAACGTAAAATAAATCACTAAGTGGTATGGTTATGTTATGATATTAGAGGGGGATTAGGTTTAGTAACACTTCATGATAGTTTGTAGTGTAATTACTTAACTCTCAAGATTGTCTTGAGTTTGCTTATATACATATATTTTTTATGGATTTATCACAAATATGCATAAGTAAAGCCAATTTTTTGTATCTCAAGACATGTATATAAACCGACTCAAGATAATTGGTACTACCTTGACGTACAAAAATATGATATGGTATCTCATAAGACAAAAAAAATCATTGCTACGAATTTGTATCAGAGCAAAGTAGATGCAGATATAGATATACCTATGACTAAATGAAAGTAAAACATTAGATGCAAGACATAGAAGTTGCATCTTGGACTCTAAAGTGTAGCATGTTTGTCAACTTTTAGCTTTTAGTTTTTTACAAAATGATCTAGTTTAAATAAAAAACTCTGTTTGACAATACAAACATTTTAACTTTTAATTCAAATCTAAAAGCTATTTCATGTAATGTTTTGTAGCTACTTCATGTAATATTTAACAAAACACTATTGAGATTTTAAAATCAATTTCCATAATTATTCTTTAAAATATATTTATTTATTTATTTAATCTAAACACTTATCCTTTTATATAATTTATTATATTTCAAAAACTTCCAACTACTTTTGCCAAACGTTCATATAACAAATAAAAACTATGGCTTTCCGCTATCAACTATACCCGCTTCTAGCTAAAAGCTAACAACTACTTATGCTAAACACGCTCTATGTTAATAGTTTGATATTAGACAAATTAGGATAATACTTATAATTTATGCATTGTCCATTTCCTAACAACCCACATTTTATTGAATTTGAATTTAGTGGGAATAAAGTGGTAATGTTACTTCATTAAGGAAAAAGGTAAGCATGCATCACAAAGATAATGCATCCGAAAACACCACAAGTCCTGCTCATGAAGATACAAGGACCCTGGCAAATAATTTTGTAACAATATGGATCTAACAAAATAGACCAAAATCTATATATTCATATGATTATACAAATCAAAACAATAAAAACAAGTACTCGTGTCCCTTGATAAAAACACACAATCGATAAAACAATAAAAAAACCAAAAACCTTTTGGCCTTATGCAGCAGCCTCAGGCTTCTCCATTTCCATGGCATCAGAATTGTCATTGCTGTCTGCTGCTTTTGGGTTTGGGCTTGCAGCATTCTCTGAACCAGCTTGCTGCTCAGGTGCAGCTGAGGCTGGTGCCTCTGGTGGTGTGGCTGCCTTTGGTGGGGCCGGCTTTGGTTTCGACATTATCGGCCTACATGCCCTGTACACACATATAAAAATTAAAACCAATGTTTTCTATCTATATTTTATTTAACAAAAAAAAAAAATGCGGAGTATCTTATGTATATTATACCTGTCAATTGCCTCTGTTTTCCTTCTTATATCAGATGACAGAAGAACTGGATCAGCATGTTTTGGAAGTGACTCCTGCTGTTGTGTCTTCTCTCTCAACCAGTTTTCTGCTTCTGAGCATTCATTCAACACCTACATGTACATACATATACACAAGTCAGAATGAAAATAAAATATTATGTTATAGAGAAATAGGGAGTTTACGATTATAACCTTCTGTTTCTCATTCAAGTCGATGTGTTCGTATTTTGGATCACCAGATGCTGCAGCCTGTCTGTAAGAAGTAACAACACCAACCAGTTGTTCTACAAAAGATCCTCTTTCTGTGTGCTCCTTGTAACGTTGTTCAATGGGATCACCTATCTGAGAAATTGTTTCTGCATGTTAAATATCGGAAAAAGATAGATAAATAAGGGGGAAAAATGTGAAAGGAACACCTTTTTGAGTTCTTCAAGTTTGGCAACATATACGCCTTTAGTTTCGTCTTCACCATCTTCATACAACCAATCTTCGGTTTCTTGGAGCTTACCGATTAATGCTTCCCTATCTGAATCCGTAACAAATTCTTGCAGTTTATCATATAGCTGGGAAGAAAAATTAAAAAAAAAAAAAGAGGTGTTATGATTTAGCATGTCTACAAAATGAAATTTATATTAATTAATTAAATACCTTGTTCCTCATTTCATAAACATAGGATTCCACAGCATTCTTTTTGTCCTTGGTTTCTTCCATGACTCGGTCCTGTAATGCCATTTCAAATTCTTTTTCCACTGCTTTTTGCATATCTGCTGGTAGCATTGCTCCATAAACCACCTCAGAAACAGGTATGTTTGACTTTTTGACCTTCTTCTTTGGAGCCTCCACCTGTATAACAACATAACAGATCTTACTATATCTATATTTTAAAGTTTAAACCCACACACACATGATCTATTATTATACCAACCTTAGTATCAGTCTCCATCTGAACAGGGTTATCTCCAGTTTCTGCAGAACCATTTTCAGCCACATTGGCATCCTGCATATTTACATCTGTTTCGTTACCAGATGCCACATCAGCTGTAGCCTTATCTGTTTCCATCTTTGTTGCTTCTTTTGTCACTGGAACCTCAACCTCCTCTTCTTCAAGAAGCTGGAATCACATAAAAAAGTTAAAAATACAATCTATTCTACAAACTAATTATCAAGATTTGATTAATAAGTAATAACCAACCTGTGCAGACTCCACAGACACAATTCCATGCAAATTCAAACGAGCTTTCACCTTCACCTTGGCACGTTCACCTTTTGTTGCTTGGAAGGGACCAATCTGGACATCATTGTCAATGTAAAAGTTAATAACCAATCACCATAATTTTTATAAACTTTTTTTAATGCATGACCAATGTTTACCGTGTAGGTACTGATCTTTGCTGGTGCCTGCAATTCGCTGACATCAGCATACTGCACATCTACTGTGAAAGTGCCAGCCCTGTAAAAAGTCAAAGCTTTGACACTTGGGATTGGATTTCCCTTGGGGAAAACAATAGTGCTTTGTTGATTCTCCACATTTCCATTCTGAGATTCTTGGGAAGAACCTTGCCATGTCAATGCAATTGAAAAAGGGAAGCTTTCTTGGACCTTCAGACCAAATAAACAAAATCAAAATTAGCGTTTAATACAGTACAAATTAGGCCATATATAAAGAAAAAAGTGCACAAGGGGTCATACCGTGAATTCTTTAACTTTAAACGTAGGACTGAGAATAGCACATTCCAAAGCACAACCTTTAGAGACACATTCACTGGCATTCATTGTACGCCTTGGCTCCTTCCCAAAGAATTCTGTCAAAATCTTGATGACAGCTGGCACCCTTGAACCCGACCCAACAACCTCCACAGCATAAATATTATCAATTGTGAGTTTAGCCTCTAAAAGAGCCTTCTCAAGAGGCTTCTTTACACGTTCCAATATGGGAGCACTAATTTGTTCAAATTCATCTCTTTTTATAAACCCTCTAACATCCTTGTCATCCATCAAACACTCTATGTTCATAGGTGCCTCTGGATTTGCACTGAGCACCTTCTTTAGCTTCTCACAAGCAGCACGAAGTCTAAGACAAGCTCTTGCATTCTGGAGCACATCAATTTTGTAATCTGTCTTGAACTTCTCAGCAAAGTGATGGAACAAAACCTCATCAAAATCCCTCCCTCCTAGGCTCCTGTCAAAAGAATGAGCCAATACCTTGAGTTCACCTTTCTTGAACCCTGCTATGCATACCTGCATGCTAGCATGTCCAATGTCAATGAAGGCTACATTGAGCTGCTCGTTTTCAGGTAAATCAGTTTTGTATATTCCATAAGCTAAAGCAGTGGCTGTTGTCTCATGCATCAACCGTAGAGGATGCAAACCGGCTATAGTTGCTGCATCCATTACAGCTCTTCTTTGAAGATCAGTGAAGTAAATAGGTACCCCAATGCAGCAGTCCACAACTGCTGCATTCAAATTCTTTTCAGCTATTGTCTTCATGTTTGAGAAAACCATTCCCATAACTTGTGTTGGGGTGAATGACTTTGTTTCACCAAGATACCTTGCATTGATCAAAGGGAAACCATCGGGTCCTTCTGTTACAGAAAAGGGCAAAGCCTTGAGATCTTGTTGCAATTCAGGATCAGAAAATGGACGCCCTATCAGCCGCTTAATCTGGGAGATGGTGTTCTTTGGGTTCATCATACTGGTTGCAGCGCCAGCTGTCCCTAAGAAACGTTGTTTTTCACCAAAACACACAAGAGCAGGAGTCTCACGTTTTGACTCGTCATTAAGAACAACATCGATTCCCCTTTGTCTGGCAACTGCCACAACACAACTCTCGTTCCCAAGATCAAATCCAACCACGCTCATCTTTGCTGCAAGTGTACCTTTTAGAAATATAACTACACATTCATATCAGAATCCGGACAATTTTTTGAGGTTGATCCTAAATGAAAATCAAACTGCTTTGAAATAGTATTTGTACAAACAAAGAATAGTAACTCTTTCAGTTCTAAGAAACTAATACGACGGCTTATACACAATCAACATTTGCCTGATTCAGTCAATAGCCCTAAGCAATACATCAAATACAACCACAACATCCACCAATTTAGAAACGAAAAGTGGATCTTTGTTTGTACTCTACACTAATGATTAACCACAAAAACCTGCTAACTACGTACGATTTGAAAATGGATGAAATCGTCTTCATTAGATCAAAAAGTAAATCAAACGCAACTAACAGCATACTTAGATTGAATCTAACAATATAATGGTAATGAAATCGGATCTGATAAAGTAGAGAAAAAGAGATCGCACCTCGGGAAGACGGAGATCAAGTAGGGCAGCAGCGTGAGAGAAGAAAAACCTTCTGGAATTCTCCAAATGCTTTGGTAAAGCCTCTTCGGTGGACTGGTAGACAGATGGGGGCCGAGAGCGAGGGGTTTTTGAGGAATTTTTCAGAATATTAAGAAATGCGAAGTGGTCGTTCATAAACATGTGTGTCCCGAAATCAGCTTCTAGAAAGATCTTTTGCATCTGGGCCTTTCCGGATACATAAATCTGGAATCATACTTGGCCCGTTTATTAGTATGGCTTTGCTTTTATTGCCCGGAATAGCCCATTAAATTAAAATGCTACACGAAAAAAATACTAGTATCCATGCATTTTATGTTGGATTTCATTCTATTTGTACATTCCTTTTATAATTTTGTTTAATTTTAACTTGTTTAATTTTGTTTAATTTTAACTTGTTTTATATAATATATCTTATCATATTACATGATTATGTCATGCTCGGATTATCGGTTCCAAAGTTGATGGATTAGAAAGTTCAATCTAGACGATCAATATAAATATATGTGTCATCATAATCAGGCTTGTAGGTCAGATTCGAATTTGTGTGTCACGAGAAAGAAATCTAAATATCTCATAGTTACTTATTAGTCCTTACTCTCTTATTTATTTAATAAATATATTTTTTTAATTTTTTTAATCTAATAAAATTAACGGATTTACACGCCAACCTATGAAATTATTTGCAAACCCAAACACGACTCTTATAATAAATGGGTTTGCAGGTTACTTATTGACGGATAAAAAAATCAACACAAACTATTTCGCATGTCATGGGCCATATTGCAAATTGTGACCTTAAATTTACATATCAATGTATTCTACAAATTTTCTATTCACAATTAGTTTTTTTCACTTTAATTGTAAAATCCATGAAATTATATATATAGAGAGAGGGAGAGAGATGTTTAGGTTCTATAAAAAAACAAAAAACCCTAAAAATCATAAAAATGCATAAAAAAAATACTTAGAGATTACAAAACTTTTTTTTGAATTTTTTTATGAAAAAATCGCATGTTTTTAAATAAATTCGTTGATTTTTTTTTAATTTTAATTGATTTTTTATTTTTTTTTCAGCGAATTTATTAAAAAACCTGTGGTTTTTTTATAAAAAAAATTTTAACAAAAAGTTTTGTAATCTCTAAGTATTTTTTTATGCATTTTATGATTTTTAGGGTTTTTTTGTTTTCCAAATCACCCTATATATATATATATATATATATATATATATATATATATATATATATATATATATATATATATATATATATATATATATATGAGTTAGGTTCAAATGTTTCTAACAACTATTGTGTGCATGAATGCATCAATAGGAATTTAAGAATAATTTAATCATTAAATAAATTAATAAGAGTAAATTTGTAACGACCCAATTTTCATGTCCAAAAATTTTCATTTTAAAATATTACTTTTAGTAAACATTAATAAATAAAAGCATTGTTTAATCACGCCATAACACATCGCAAACCATGTTTTAATATTCAAACCATACAATCCATCAAATATCAGAGTACAATCCCAGTGAATCTCGTAAATGCGGAAACCGAAGAGTGTGTGTGTGACATGCTGCTACCGTGCCGGCTCCTTTCCCCTAGCTGAGGAGGTACCTGAAACCAAAACTGAAACCGTAAGCACAAAGCTTAGTGAGCTCCCCCCATAATACCCCATACCATACAGCATATAACAAATAACATGCAATTAGGAGATACGGGCCCCGCCCACACTCGTGAGGATACGGGCCCCGCCCACACCTCACTTTCTGAGAGATACGGGCCCCGCCCACACTTCGCTACCTGGGAGATACGGGCCTAGCCCACACTCCATTCTCGGAGGGATACGGGCCTCGCCCACACCCAACCGTCAACACATATCATACAAGTATCACGCAGACAACAAGTATAAACAGTTCTATCATACTGGTATATATCACAATCAACTCGACTAATAGATACGGGCTCGGCCCACACTATAATACTAACGTCTCATCTATACGGGCCGACCTTGGTGCCTTAGACCCGTTACTAATGAAAGGAAACTCACCTCGAAATAGTTGTTGGTCTGTGTGGGAATTGATCACCTACTACTGCTGCTGCTGCTCCGGAAACTCCCCGGCTGTAATTCCCACAATATACTTAATCATACACTGCTAACTGTCCTTTGGGCAAAAAGACCATTTTACCCCTGGTCTAGCCCTAAGTCAAATCGAAGTCAACTATTAGTTTACCCGACTCGCCGAGTGGATCTCCACTCGCCGAGTCCCTAGCAAACTATTGTCCTGGGTCCCTGATTCTACTCGTCGAGTTGGGCTATGACTCGCCGAGTCCTATCATGAGTGAGTTCAGCTTCCAACTCACCGAGTCACCCCCTGTGACTCACGGCTCAACTCGATACATCTTAAAGGGACCGGTTCAGTGACTCGCGACCAGACTCGTCGAGTCACATATATGACTCGCCGAGTCGCAGCCATGCATCCATCAAATACACCGATTTGCTCGATTCCAGTCCATGCCATTCACAGATCTGGGCTTCTAGGACACAAATCACACGTAAAGTTTCCAACTTTACGTGTAGATATTCACCAATATGGATTTTAAGGCTCAAAGTGCACCAAAAGGGGTAGATCTAGGGCTTTCATGCAATATGACCCCATAAAGGCATTAGATCCAAGTTCCAGGGACTAGATCATGCCTAGATCTAAAGGCTAACAACTTATTATCACCCACAAAGCACAAACAAGCTTGGGGAAGAGCCCAAGAAGGACTCCAATGAAGCAAAAAGAGATCACAAGCTTGAAAACAGAGGGGAAACGAGCTATACCTCAAGGAATATGTTGAAATGACACAAAGATGCCTGATCTTCTTCTCCTCTTCTTGATCTACACCTCTTTCTCCTCAAAACCTTCAAGAACACACCAAGAGCACTTCAATCTCTCAAGGAAATAAGGGAAAAACGATGTTGGGGAGTTCTGGGGGCGAATGGGGACGAGTTGGGGCGGAATGAGGGTTTAAATAGGGTGCAAACCCTTGAAACTTAGGGTTTCATCCAGCAGCGGTGACTCGCCGAGTCCAGGATATGGACTCGCCGAGTCGCCCACTTAAACGTGTCCTGAGTCTCGTCCCTACTCGGCGAGTCGGACCTTATGACTCGCCGAGTCCAAGGCTAAAATAGGGCAATGCTCAAATAAAATTCACATACCGGAAACCAGGTGCTACAAATCTCCCCCACTTATTTTAGACTTCGTCCTCGAAGTCTGCTGCCCGGTCCTGAAACAGCTCGGGGTAATGCTCCATCATCTCGTCCATCGGTTCCCAAGTCCATTCCGAACCCTTGCGGTGCTGCCATTGCACCTTTACTAGTTCTACCCTCTTGTTTCTCAACATCTTTGTCTTTCTGTCAAGTATTGCGACTGGGCGCTCAATGTAATTCAAGCTGTCGTCAACCTGAATATCCTCCAATGGAACTACTGCTGAATCATCCACCAGGCACTTCCGCAGCTGCGAAACATGAAAGGTGCTGTGGATCTGACTGAGCTCGGCTGGCAGATCCAGCCTATACGCCACCTTGCCCACCCGGGCTACAACCCTGAACGGCCCGATGAACCTTGGGCCCAACTTGCCCCGCTTCCTGAATCGAATGACACCTTTCCAAGGCGACACTTTCAGGAGGACCATATCCCCGACTTGGAACTCCAAGTCAGATCGACGTCTATCGGCGTAGCTTTTCTGCCGACTCTGTGCAGTCTGAAGTCTGCTCCGAACCTGCTGGATCCTCTCGGTCGTCTCTAGCACCACCTCGGTGCTTCCCATGACTCTCTGGCCAACCTCCCCCCAACATATCGGGGTTCTGCACTTCCGCCCATACAACATCTCGAACGGTGGTCGGTCAATGCTCGCGTGATAGCTGTTGTTGTAGGAGAACTCAGCCAAGGGAAGATTGGTATCCCAGCTACCACCGAAATCCAGCACACACGCCCGCAACATGTCCTCCAAAGTCTGGATGGTCCGCTCACTCTGACCATCTGTCTGCGGGTGAAAGGCGGTGCTAAAATGCAGACGAGTGCCCAACTCGTCATGGAATTTCTTCCAAAATCTGGAAGTAAAACGCACGTCCCTGTCCGAGAGTACCGATACTGGCACTCCATGCCGTGCCACAATCTCCCTGATATAGATGTCGGCCAATTTTTCGGCCGATATGCTCTCCTGAATTGGAATAAAGTGAGCACTCTTGGTCAATCTATCAACGATGACCCAAATCGAATCCACTCCACGTGCGGTCCTGGGAAGCTTTGTGATAAAATCCATCGTGATATCTTCCCATTTCCACAGTGGAATGTCCAACGGCTGCATCTTGCCATGCGGTCTCTGATGTTCGGCCTTGACCTTCCTGCAGGTCAAACACCGCTCGACGTACCATGCCACATCCCGCTTCATGCAGGGCCACCAGTAATCCGGACGAAGATCCCTATACATCTTCGTCGCCCCGGGATGAATAGAAAATCAGGACTTGTGCGCCTCCTCCATCAAAATCTGACGCACGCCACCGTGATATGGCACCCACACCCTACGGTGTAATGTCAAAAGTCCTCTGCCATCATAATCAAAGGAGGAAACCTGAACCACCACATGCTCGCTCTTCCGACGCTCCTCCTTGATAGCCTCCTGTTGAGCCTCCCGAATCTGCTCCAACAGGGGAGTCACCACAGTCATCCTCAAACAAACGTCCCTGGTCGGCACCGTCTTGCGGCTAAGCGCATTGGCCACCACATTGGCCTTCCCCGGGTGGTAAAGGATCTCGCAATCATAATCCTTCACCACGTCCAACCACCGCCGCTGCCTCATATTCAGATTCGGCTGGTCCATGAGGTACCTCAAACTCTTGTGGTCCGTGTAGATGGTACACCGAACCCCGTAGAGGTAATGTCGCCAAATCTTGAGGGCAAAGACCACCGCCCCCAACTCCAAATCGTGCGTCGGGTAATTTGCCTCGTGAGGCTTGAGCTGCCATGAAGCGTAGGCAATGACATGCCCTCTCTGCATCAGAACTGCGCCCAACCCTGAAATGGATGCATCGCAGTAAACCACAAAATCCTCAACGCCCTCAGGCAGGGCTAGGATAGGCGCCTCACACAATTTCTGTCTCAGCATCTCAAACGCAGCCTGCTGCTCGGGTCCCCACCGAAAGACCACGGCTTTCTTCGTCAGTCGCGTCAGGGGTACGGCTATCTTGGAGAAATCTTGGATAAACCTCCGATAGTAGCCTGCCAATCCCAGGAAGCTCCGAATCTCAGATGGAGACTTCGGGACCTCTCATCTCATCACGGCCTCGACCTTGGCCGGATCAACCAGAATCCCGTTCTGGTTGACTAGGTGCCCAAGGAATTGCACCTCGCGCAACCAAAACTCACACTTGGAGAACTTGGCATACAAGCTCTCCCTCCTCAGGGTCTCCAATACCTCCCTCAGATGCTCCTCGTGTTCCTCCCGAGTCTTGGAATAGACCAAGATATCATCGATAAAGACTATCACAGACCGATCCAACATCGGTCTACACACGCGGTTCATGAGGTCCATGAACGCGGCAGGAGCATTGGTGAGCCCAAACGGCATCACCACGAACTCGTAATGACCATAGCGCGTCCGAAACGCAGTCTTCTGCATATCCTCCTCCCTGACCCTCATCTGATGATAGCCTGAACGCAAGTCAATCTTGGAGAACCAAGATGCTCCCTGAAGCTGGTCAAATAGGTCATCAATCCTCGGAAGCGGGTATCGGTTCTTCACCGTTACCTTGTTCAGCTCCCGATAATCTATACACATCCGATGCGACCCATCCTTCTTTCTTACAAACAGAATCGGGGCTCCCCAGGGTGAACTTCTCGGCCGAATAAATCCCTTGTCCAGCAGCTCCTGTAGCTGCGTAGACAACTCCTGCATCTCGGGAGGAGCCAACCGATATGGTGCTTTGGCTATCGGAGCTGCACCGGGAATGAGGTCAATCCTGAACTCCACCTGTCGCTCCGGAGGTATCCCAGGTAGTTCCTCTGGGAAAACATCAGCAAAATCTCGAACCACCGGGACCTCGCTCACGGTCGCCTTACCCGCCTCCCGGGTATCCATCACATACGCGACATAACCCGCGCATCCCTGCTGAAGGTAGCGCCTAGCCCTCGCTGCTGAACATACAGCGGGTCCACACTGCGGTCGCTCTCCATGAATCACTAACTCTCCCCCGCTTGGGGTCCTGACTCGCACTAGCTACTGCGCGCAATCTATCACTGCCCCATTAGGGCTCAACCAATCCATACCAATAATCACCTTGTTCCCACGCAATGGGATGGGAACCAAGTCTACCAGGTAACGCTCCTCAAACAGTCGCAGAACACAATCCCGAAACACCATCGATGCTCGCACCGATCGATCGTCAGCAATCTCTACCTCTAACGGGCAATCTAACTCGCCTGAAGTCTCATAAAATCTCTTGCTAAGAGCAAGGGAAACGAACGATCGGGATGCACCTGAGTCAAACAATACCTGAACCGGGATGCCGTTCACATGGAACGATCCTAATACACATGTATACACACGGAGCACATATCAATACCATAACATCATAAAACAAAAGATAGAAGGAAAGAATCATACCCGTCACCACATCGGGCGCGGCGCGTGCCTCCTCGGCAGTCAACTGAAATGCCCGACTCCTCACCACTGGAGCCTCTGCCTTGCCCTGCCGACCATCCGTGATCCGCAGGGTCGCTGGAGCCGGCGCCTTCACTGGCGCTGCAACTGACAACTGGGGGCAATTGGCCTTCTTGTGGCCCCTCTGGTTGCAGTGAAAACACAGCAACTCGGATGTATGAATAGCTGAAGCTGGAGCAGTACAATCCCTGCTAAAGTGCCTTGTCTTGCCGCACTTGTAGCAGCCTCCTGATCCCATCCTACATATCCCCACGTGCGTCCTGCCGCATTTCCCGCAGCGGCTCGATCCTGAATGACCTTTCGGTCTACCGTCTGGTCCCTTGGGCTTCTTCCCTGAAGCCCCTCCTACCTGACCGTCCCCCAGTTTCCATTTCCGGATGTGCTCCAAATCTATCTCCCTCTCCCTAGCCCTGGCAATCATGGAGTCCAGGGTGGGGCAAGCCGAAAAACTAACATGCTCCCGGATGTCAGCTCGTAGCATATCATGGTAACGAGTCCTCCTCATGTCCTTGTCACCGGCATACTGGGGCACCAATAAAGCCCTCTCACGAAACTTGGCGGTGATCTCCGCCACGGTCTCTGTCGTCTGCCTCATGTCTAGAAACTCCCTGGCCAGCTGCTGAAGCTCGACCGCCGGCGCAAACTCTGCCCTGAACCTAGCCACAAAGTCCGACCAGGTCATTGCCTCGATAGCCGAGGCTCCCAACGAGTCACCCACTGACTCCCACCAATCCTAGGCTCGGTCCCGTAAACACCCTGCTGCGTACCTCACCTTCGACCCCTCGGAGCAGAAGCTAGTCAACTGGGCGGACTCGATATCCGCAATCCACCGCCTGGCGACAATGGGGTCCTTCACCCCATGGAAATCCGGCGCACCACTGCCCCTGAAGTCCTTGAAGGACAGTGTGCGAGATCCTGACTGGCTAGGGGCTAAATCGCTCCTGAATGCCCGTAGGCGATCCTCCATCAACTCTATGATCCCTTCCTTGATCGACCCAAAGAGGATGGGGGTCGACTCAAGGATGCCCCTGGTAATCTCCGACGTGATGAACTCATGTAGCCTCTCGTCAATCGGCTCGGTGCCTGATCTCGAACCTGACCCCTCTCCTGACCCGCCATCTGTCGGTCTCGGTCGAAGTACCACCATTCTGCAAAACATCATAATAATCATTAGTGATACTGCTACTTCCTGAGGGATCTCAACTACTTACAGGTTCCTTGGTCTCATCTTGGACTTCCTCGGCTCGGGTACGGATCCTCTGCTTTCAGTAGTACGGGCCCATACTACCTTCCACATCTATCCGTACCTTCTCCGAGGAATTCCTCAACTTCACCAGATCCCCTTTACTACTGCTACTCTCTGCTATTCTCATCCTAGGCTTGCCCTAGGGAAAACTCAAGTTCAACACGATTGGTCCTCAGCTGCTGTAGGTCTCCTCATAGTGCCAGTTAGCCACCACCTAAACACCATCATATGGGACGAGGATTAGATAATCCTTCAAGTAAAAGATCCGTCCCTACAACGGTTGGACTCAAACAAGAGCTGCGCAATAGGGCCAGTTCCAATACTTTGGGATTATTCAACCCTGATTACATGTGGTGTGACGTGTTTACCTAGTGGCTAACTCCCATTACTCGGAACCCCACAAAGCACGAAGCAAGCAGCATTCGGATAAGGGGAAACAGACTCAAGCCAAAACTATCCTTATAACAAGAAACAACACTTAACATAGGATGCTAAGCTCATACTATCAGGCATAACCTAAACAGGCCATCCTACTGCTGTCTACTCAATTCTAGCATGCAATATTCATAAAGCTATAACACATAAGCAGGCACATAAGGCATCACTCCTAGATCCTTAGCCCTATTCTAGCATGTAGTTTTACGTAAGCTGATAAACATAACATAAACTTGTATGGGTACTATGGGGAATACTTACTTGAGCTCGGCCGGTCGCGCACGTCACACACTTCGCTCTTTCTTATGACTCTTTTCCGAGTTTTAGAGAACATTTTCTTTTGGAAAATCTTTCAATCCCTCGATTTGAGTTCAGACACTCCCGAAGGCGTGTCCGAATCCCTCAAACCAGGGCTCTGATACCAACTTGTAACGACCCAATTTTCATGTCCAAAAATTTTCATTTTAAAATATTACTTTTAGTAAACATTAATAAATAAAAGCATTGTTTAATCACGCCATAACACATCGCAAACCATGTTTTAATATTCAAACCATACAATCCATCAAATATCAGAGTACAATCCCAGTGAATCTCGTAAATGCGGAAACCGAAGAGTGTGTGTGTGACATGCTGCTACCGTGCCGGCTCCTTTCCCCTAGCTGAGGAGGTACCTGAAACCAAAACTGAAACCGTAAGCACAAAGCTTAGTGAGCTCCCCCCATAATACCCCATACCATACAGCATATAACAAATAACATGCAATTAGGAGATACGGGCCCCGCCCACACTCGTGAGGATACGGGCCCCGCCCACACCTCACTTTCTGAGAGATACGGGCCCCGCCCACACTCGTGAAGATACGGGCCCCGCCCACACTTCGCTACCTGGGAGATACGGGCCTAGCCCACACTCCATTCTCGGAGGGATACGGGCCTCGCCCACACCCAACCGTCAACACATATCATACAAGTATCACGCAGACAACAAGTATAAACAGTTCTATCATACTGGTATATATCACAATCAACTCGACTAATAGATACGGGCTCGGCCCACACTATAATACTAACGTCTCATCTATACGGGCCGGCCTTGGTGCCTTAGACCCGTTACTAATGAAAGGAAACTCACCTCGAAATAGCTGCTGGTCTGTGTGGGAATTGATCACCTACTACTGCTGCTGCTGCTCCGGAAACTCCCCGGCTGTAATTCCCACAATATACTTAATCATACACTGCTAACTGTCCTTTGGGCAAAAAGACCATTTTACCCCTGGTCTAGCCCTAAGTCAAATCGAAGTCAACTATTAGTTTACCCGACTCGCCGAGTGGATCTCCACTCGCCGAGTCCCTAGCAAACTATTGTCCTGGGTCCCTGATTCTACTCGTCGAGTTGGGCTATGACTCGACGAGTTCATCTTCTAAACTGACGTTCAACCTCTTCATCCTACTCGCCGAGTTGTATGAACAACTCGTCGAGTTCATCTTCATCCGAAGAACACTTTATGCTAAGACTCGCCGAGTTGTATGAACAACTCGCCGAGTCTGTTCTTGATCTATGAAGATTGCCTTGGACTCGCCGAGTCAGGGCATTGACTCGCCGAGTCCTATCATGAGTGAGTTCAGCTTCCAACTCACCGAGTCACCCCCTGTGACTCACGGCTCAACTCGATACATCTTAAAGGGACCGGTTCAGTGACTCGCGACCAGACTCGTCGAGTCACATATATGACTCGCCGAGTCGCAGCCATGCATCCATCAAATACACCGATTTGCTCGATTCCAGTCCATGCCATTCACAGATCTGGGCTTCTAGGACACAAATCACACGTAAAGTTTCCAACTTTACGTGTAGATATTCACCAATATGGATTTTAAGGCTCAAAGTGCACCAAAAGGGGTAGATCTAGGGCTTTCATGCAATATGACCCCATAAAGGCATTAGATCCAAGTTCCAGGGACTAGATCATGCCTAGATCTAAAGGCTAACAACTTATTATCACCCACAAAGCACAAACAAGCTTGGGGAAGAGCCCAAGAAGGACTCCAATGAAGCAAAAAGAGATCACAAGCTTGAAAACAGAGGGGAAACGAGCTATACCTCAAGGAATATGTTGAAATGA
Organism: Lactuca saligna; assembly: GCF_052625555.1. Taxonomy (NCBI): domain Eukaryota; kingdom Viridiplantae; phylum Streptophyta; class Magnoliopsida; order Asterales; family Asteraceae; genus Lactuca; species Lactuca saligna. The sequence continues at coordinate 228,107,172 of NC_136421.1, read as the reverse complement.
CACAAAGATGCCTGATCTTCTTCTCCTCTTCTTGATCTACACCTCTTTCTCCTCAAAACCTTCAAGAACACACCAAGAGCACTTCAATCTCTCAAGGAAATAAGGGAAAAACGATGTTGGGGAGTTCTGGGGGTGAATGGGGACGAGTTGGGGCGGAATGAGGGTTTAAATAGGGTGCAAACCCTTGAAACTTAGGGTTTCATCCAGCAGCGGTGACTCGCCGAGTCGCCCACTTAAACGTGTCCTGAGTCTCATCCTTACTCAGCGAGTCGGACCTTATGACTCGCCGAGTCCAAGGCTAAAATAGGGCAATGCTCAAATAAAATTCACATACCGGAAACCTGGTGCTACAAAATTAGTAAATTATGACTCTAAATTTATGGTAATTGAAATAAATAGGGGATTTGATTTTAAAATCACCAGAATAAAAGGAGGAAGAACGATCTGCCTTCATCTTCTGCTCCGCTTTTTCATAACCTAACCCTAACTTGTCACACCCCCGAACCAGATGGCGGAAACATCTGAGGGCTGTCGTGACTCAATTGAATACCATAACATTGAATATATATGAAACATAACATCATACATCACCACGCATTGAGATATTACAACTGGTAGAGTTTACACTTAGTACATTGTTTTAACATTACATTCCCAAAAAGAAATTGTTCGATAATAGATAAACAAACTGCAAGCCATCACTGAGTACATTTTTCCCCTTGGTTTACCTGTTACCTGAGAATACAAGTATTTTGAAAAACATCAACATATGAAATGTTGGTGAGTTCATAAGCGGTGTTTGAAAGGCAATGTTTTGTATTGTTTTGAAACTACCAGAAAATCCGATATTTTCTGAAAAGAGTTTATGAAAAAGTTTGTGAAGATCCATAAGTATGCTTGTTTGTTTCTATAATTGTAAAAAGAATTTATTAAACTTGGTGTACATCTCGTAAATGTGTGTATTGAATAACCCTAGGAAAACACGATGTTTTCCTAACACTTTGAATTCCGCATAGTTATTGTACCACCGCGGTATGTGAAGTCATTGATTCCAGGCGACATTGGATTATTGCGCATGGTGAATTGTTATAAACACGCGTTACACAAACGACCAGTTTACAACTATACTAACGATCCCTTAGGCGTCGCCCGTACTATTCACGTAACCCAACCGCCCTGACTTCGTGTAGCCCCACGACCGAGGAGAAGAGAGGGCACGAAGATCTCAATAACCATTAGTCGGTCGAGGCTATAGTGAATGCGAAGAACCTTTGGCCCGACTCGCATTTGGTGAATTCTCGACTTTACTAGCAGTACCAAAGGACCCTTGGGGACCAATAGTATAACATCCATTGAAAGTCCTTTTACGCTGTGTTGGATCATGTAAGACCCAACAACTCGTAAGGTTGATGTCTTCGGACCTAAAGATCAGGTCATTGGGCTAGCTAGGCCCAACAAGCAAGATTTGACACTTTTGGGCCCAAAGATGGAGTATCGACGTCTGTGCATTCCCACGTCTGTATTAAATTCCCAAATTATCCGTGTATGTATCGAGTTGTCGTCGTGTTAGTAGTTTCAGGTTCGTTATTGATTCGAGACCGAATCAATTCGTTTGATAACGATTTTTGGTGTTGAATGTGTATTGTGATTTGTCGGTAGTCGCAGTGTCAGTGTTTTATCACAACGGATTTATGGATTTAAAACATTGAAGTTTTTCTGTTTACAACCCGTTTTCTTTTTGTAAATTTATATTTTTAGCCCTTTGAATAAAATAATTTCCGATTTGGTCCTTAAACCAGTTTTCTTAGCATTTTAATATCAAAACTTGTTGGAAATGATAACTTTCGTCACATGTTCATTTGAAAACAGTTTTAGTCCCTCAAAATATAATTTTTACGGCTGTAACCTCATATTTCCGCAACTTTTACATTTTTGACCCAAATTAGAACATTTTTGCATCTTTGATCCTTTTTAATTGTGAAAAGCATTTTTAACCCTTGAAATGGACTTGGAACACTAATAGTTCCCTGTTTTATAGAAAAGTACAGTTTCAGTCCCTAAATTTTGAAAATATCGCATATTGGGCATTGTTGGGCCGAAAATATCATTTTTGGCCCATTATGCTTAAAATTTCACTTTTAATCCCTCAAAATGGTATGTTTTCAGAAAATACATTATCAAATCTGTTTTGACTCATTACACCCATCATAATTCGTGTTTTTTCATTTTGGGCCCTTTAATTTTATGTTTTTAACATTTTAAGCCCAAAAATGAGTTTTTAGCCCAAAGAAGATGTTATCCCACAACTTGGTTATTTTTCTTGAAATAAATTGTATGTAGTAATAAAATTTATGCTAATAACATATAACACAAGGTAAATCTCAATTTTTAGGAGCTTTTGACTAGATCCAACATCATATTCACACAAAAACACACATATAAGCATAGAAATCATACAAGGCATACAAATACACATAGATCTACACTTTCACTTGTATCCCCCCCCACAAAACTTATAAAACAAAAAAATAGGGAGTATGAAGCTCACCTTAGGGTGTGGTTTCGGTTTTAGAGGAGAAATGGAAGAAAGTTTGGTGATTTTTCGGCCCTAGCACCCTTTGATGAAGATCTCGACCTTGAGGTGTTTCTAGGATACAAGATCATGATTTCTCATGAGTTAAGAAGAGATTTTTGATAGATCAAGGAACCTAGATCATAGAATTTAGTATAACCTTACCTTGGAGGGTATTTTTGTGAAAAATCTCCTTGGATTGCCCTTATTTCTCGAAAATTTTATGAAGAGAGGGGAGGTGTTCTTGGAGAGTGTTTGATATGTGAGGAGTGATGAAAGTGTGTGTGTGTGGGTGCTTTCGGCCGAGGTCAAGAAGAAAGAGGAGAGAAATGGTTGAGTTGACATTCATAGATGTATGTTGGTCTATGCATGGAAGTATGTTGGACATAAGTGAGGTGGCATGAAGAAGTCAACTCCTTTCTTCTTGGATTTGGGCTTTGGGCCGAGAATTTGGAAAGAAAATAGAGTATTGGGCTTTAATGCCCCTAAGCCTATTATTAGAGTTAGGTTTGATGATTGTAAGATATAAGTGTGATTTTTATACTTTGTTGGGCTAGTTTAAGTTAATTATGGTTCATAATGTTTAATTTATTTATTCTAGGCCCAATATGGCCTAAAATGTTGAAATAAATGAATGTGGGTCCAATTAGAGCCCATTTAAAGGTTCTAAGCCCAAGATAGTCAAATTGGAAGCTTATTGGTCCATTGAGTTCAATAAGGAAGTCCTAGTCCAAAATGGACCTAAACAAGAACTTCTAGGGTTTTCCAATTGCTTGTTGACTATTTGTAGTACTTGTATGATGTATTTAATTGAAATTTTTGATGTCATATAATAAGTATCACACATGCTCTTAAGTTTTTTATTCAACATTTTACTTGAGTATAGAGATTACAAGACACAAAATTTCTAGTTGTGACATAACTCACGAAAGTCATCGGACACCACGACCACGACAACAACAATAAACCTTAAATTCACCATCTGATTATGAAGATTCTAAGTTCAAACAATTTTGAAGATTGGCTGCTAATCAGAATGAAGGAGATGATGAAGCAGAAGATGATGAATATGTTTCACAAGTGCAATTCCTCTTGAGCACCGTATGTTGATTTTAAATCAAGCAAAAAACTCGATTTCAAGTTCGCTATCCTTCAAGCTCTTCAGTTCTATCTCTTTCGTTTTTTATACACACAACTGTTATTTGTTTCTCTGAAATACATATTCTCCATTCTTTCTAAAAATTACATTATATTTCTGAAGGATCCAAACTTTCATATTTCACAATATTGTTACTCGAAAACATGTTATATGCATATTTATAAAACGATAATTTACATTAATAGTTTATTTACATAGACTGGATACAAACCGACTATTAAGATTTTTACAAAGTTTTACACATATTACATACTTTCCCGGGAATACAATACAAAAGTTATAATATTATCTATTCTACATCTTCTACCAGTACAAACTATACTGAATGCTTATCACCTGCAATAGTTTTAAACATTGAGAGGGATAAGCGGGTGACGCTTAGTGAGTTCAATAACAGTTACAATATAACATTATGTCATATACATATCAATATGACAGAAGCAAAGAGGGACAAGGAACAAGATAGACAAATGAGCATCATATGACATGCTTCTCACAACAACAAATAATCAGATTCAAAGATTTGAATTCAATGAGACATCATAATTTTCCAAACACTTGATATACACCAATAAGAGTTCAGTCCAAGTGGGGAAGAAAATATAATTTTAGAATATCATTTCACTAGAATACACAGGCTTTCAGCACTGTCTTCGTATTCTGCTAATGCCAAAGTGATGTTTATGTCATACACTTCATAGCCAAAGACTACATACATGTACCCAAGTGATGCTTATGGCATACACTTTGTGACCTAAGGTATAGCTAGTTATCATAATAACATGGGAAAACACATTGAACATATAACACATAACATACAATTGTCCCTATATTGAAACTCACCGTGAAATAACCGGGGTTTAAATAATAATTTGGGCAGCACTTCGACTCTAAATATGACTTTCTGCGATGAAACCGGGGATTTTAGTTGAAAACCGGCCTTACTCGGGCAAAGTTTCGGCTAGAAAATATGATTTTCTCGGAAACTTCGGAGTGTCGGGTCTTGCTTCGGGTGTCGGGTATGATACCGGGGCTTCGGGGGTAGGCTAAAGGATAAAGATGTAAGGAAATGTAACATAAATCCGGAGATCCTCGGTCTCTATTTATAGGGGACCGAAGTTGCTGACTATGTTGGGCATAGTCCTCAGTACGTTGGGCGTACTGCGAGTCAGCTTAGTACGCAGGGCGTACCCCTTGTACGCGGGTCGTACATGCGATGTGTTATCTGATCGGAACTCGGGCTCAGACGTGGCACTTCGTGTGAAGAAAGAGGGGTGTGGCTGATCCGAGGCCTTGTATACGAATGTTGGGCGTACGCCTCTACGCGGGGCGTACCTCCTCGAATAAGGCTTCGAATTTTCATTTATTTTTATTTAAAACTTCGAAAATTCATATCTTTTGAAAACGAGCTTCGTTTTTGACGTTTTTTATATCCATGCATAGTTAAGATTATACTCTACAACTTTCGACTCCGTCGGCTAATTTTGAATCCATTTTTAATATTATATTTTTAATGGTCGAGACAGGAAAAGCCCGTTAAAAATTCATAACTTCTTCATCTGACGTCCATTTTCTTCTGTCTTTTTACCGTTGAACTACAATCGACGAGATCTTCGATTCTCGTTTAGGTTGTGTCGGCTAAAACTCACTCAATCTTTATTTCAAGTTTTTAGTTATTTACTGTTATACCGAAACTTGTAAAAATCATAACTTATTCATAGTAAGTCAGATTTTGACATTCTTTTTATGGAAATTATTGGTTTAACGAATACTACGATTTTCATTTAAATCATATAGGCTAAAAAGTAGTTTATTAAAAACTCACTTTTTATGTCATTCGGCGTCGTGCCGGTTCTGTCGCGAAACTTCAAATTGTCATAACTTCTTCATTATAACTCGGATTTCGATAAGGTTTCGCCCAAATGTTTCTAACGATATTCTCTACAACTTTCAATAATAAACTTTTACTTATTTCAAATTTTATATTTTTGTTAAGTTTCAATATTAACTTGGAATCTCATAAGACTTCCAATATTTTCCGAGTGATTCTAAACATAGTTTTACTTCAATTCCACTAAAAACTATCTGTTAGAACTCAATACTCAATATCATATAATATTTCATAATATTATTTATTACAAAAAACACGATTTCAAAACGTGTATGTTACAAATACCTCCTCATTTTGAGGATTTTGTCCCCGAAATTACATCGATTAAAACAAATGGGTATATTTCGCTTTTATCTCATTCTTATTTTCCCAAGTATAATTTGGGCCTCGATGATGTTTCCACTTAACAAACACCAACTCTACTTCTTTATTACGTAGCTCAATCGCTCTTTCGTTTACAATTTCTTCAGGATCTACTACATATCTTAACTTATTATCCAATTTCACTTTGGATAATGGAACCTCTTCATCATATATGCTTAAACACTTACGTAGATAACTCGCATGAAACACATCATGAATACCTGCCAAATCTTCTGGTAATTCCAAGCTGTATGCTTGTTTACCAATCCTATGGGTGATTTTGAAAGGACCAAAAAATCTAGGACTTAATTTTCCTTTCTTCCCAAATCGCATAAAGCCTTTCCATGGGGATACCTTTAGCATTACAAAATCACCCACCTAAAATTCTATCGGTCGTCTCCTCTTTTCTGCATAGGGCTTCTGTCGATCATGTGTCGCTTTCATTCTTTCTCCTACGATTTGAATCTTGTCGGTGGTGTCTTGAATCATTTTAGGGCCTCCAATAACAGTAGCAAAGAGCGACGAGGAACAAGATAGGCAAATGAGCATCATATGACATGCTTCCCACAACAACAAATAATCATATTCAAAGATTTGAGTTCAATAAGACATCATAATTTTCCAACACTTGATATACACCAGTAAGACTTCAGTCCAAGTGGCGAAGAAAATATAATTTCAGAATATCATTTCACTAGAATACACAGACTTTCAGCATTGTCTTTGTATTCTGCTAATGCCAAAGTGATGCTCATGTCATACACTTCATGGCCAAATGCTACATACCTTTTACCTAGATCAAAACCATTTTATAAAGTCAAAACAACTATTGATTTGCTTTAAACCAAAATTGATTGAAATGACATCTAATTATTACCCGACTACCTTATTCTTTTCTTTTTTTTCTTCAAATGTCTTGTTTGTTTTTGGGGAAATTTTAATATTCTTTCCTTCTTCAATTATTGATTATGATGTTTCTATTTTTTTTTCAATAAGCTAATAGTAATATTTAGAAATCTTTCATTGTTAACATTAATGGTTGCATAATAAAATTAAATTATACTTGTATATGAAAAACGATGGTAAATAAAAACTATATTTTGTATTTAGTGTAGTTGTTTTTGGTTGAAAATATAATTATAATTGTCTATTTTAATATGTTTTCGTTTAACGTTAATAATAATAAAAGAAAAAAAACTAAGTCTCGCCGATATAACGAATATCATAATTTTATTAATTGTCTATATAGAAATTAATCAACTAGGTGAGGCCGAAACGACCATCTATGGTCTATGGAATAATCAGAGATTAATACAAATTTAATCAAATAATGAAAATAAAGTCAAAAAAAATATTAATGTAAGACTGCTAAAAAAAAACTAAAAAATAATTTATCACATATTATAACAAACCTATTTTTTATAATATATATATATATATATATATATATATATATATATATATATATATATATATATATATATAAAAGATGATTTAACTTAAATATTCTAATATATAAATAAAAATAAAATGTATGGATAATATTTAACAACCGAAATTATATTATTTTAAACATTAGTATAAAAAATATATTTTAACTATAAAAATAAATAGTTTTAAAAAGTAGACAGAGTGATGATACCATATTCATCCAACCATAATTATTTATTTTTTGATAGTTTTTTGTTTGATATAATAACAAGTGGTATTGATTTATTTATTAGTGGTTTTATTTATTGTGCATTTAGAATCCCTCGGTGATGGTTGTGGTGAGAGCTAGTAATCGGCGGCGTATAAGGTGAATGAGTGATGTTGGTGGTGAGAGGCGGCGTATAGGATGAAGGGGGTGGTGCTGAGTTGCGGCTTATATGATGGTAGTCGCGGTAAGTGGCGGTGTACAGATTGATTGTATTAACAGAGAAAAAAGAAAAGGAGAAATTGACTTGTTATTCAAGAACTTGTCTCTTCTATTACAAAGAGAAGAAGTTTATATATATCATTATAATACGCACTAAATACAAACTTGCACCTAACAACTAACCATTAAGATTAAAATAACTAACTAATCCTAACCACATAACTAACTGTGATTAAGTAAGTATAACAGAAATGAAAATACAATGCTAATATCCCCCCTCAAGATGGGCTATGGAAAATGTTTTTCAAAGCCATCTTGGATATGACTGGTAACATCTTTTGTCTTGGTAATGGCTTTGTAAAAATGTATGCTAGTTGGTGTGTTGTGCGTATAGGCATAGGCTTAATGGTATTGTCCAAGATTTTATCTCTGATAAAATGAAAATCAAGCTTGATATGCTTAGTGCTCTCATGAAATGTGGGATTGGTAGCAAGCTGAATGGCAGATTCGTTATCATAGAATATGAGAGTTGGTTCAGTGAGATGTATGTCAAAATTGATAAGCAAATGATGAAGCCAAATAATTTCTGTTGTTGCAACAACAATGACTCTATATTCAACTTCTGTGGATGATCTAGATACGATTGTTTGCTTCTTGGATTTCCAAGAAATCAAGGAATCTCCCAAGAAAATGCAAAAACCAGATACAAAGCTTCTTGTATCAGGACATCCAGCTCAATCTGAGTCCGAAAATGCTCGAATCCTTAAAGAAGGATTGGAAGACAAGAAGAGTCCTTGACCGGGATTAAGCTTTAAGAACTTAAGAAAATGATTAGCAGCTTGAAGATGTGGCACTCTAGGATTTGTAACAAATTGGCTTAATCGATGCACAACATATGTTATATCTGATCGTGTGATGGTTAAGTACATCAATCTCCCAATAAGTCGTCTGTACTGAGAAGGATCAGATAATGGTGTACCATCAAAATTCCTTAGCACCTCCACAAGTGCATAAACCACATGTACAATGAGCATTAAAATTTGACAATTCTTCCCAAAGCACTTTGAGTTTTGTAAAATACGTACTTACAGAGTCTTGACCTTGCACCTTGCACAATATTCATCAAATCACGTTTAATTTGAAAAATTCGAGGTCCATTACTCTGTTGAAACCTTTCTTTGAGTTCTCTCCAAATCGCAGATGCAGTTGTAAAATAAATGACGGAAGCAGAAATCTCTTTTGAAACAAAGTTTAATATCCAGGAAATTACCATGTTGTTGTTGCGATTCCAAGCTTTAAAACAAATTACATCAATATTCGGAGGTTGGGGAAGATCACCAGTAAAAAACTCAAGTTTGTTCTTGACTGAAAGGGCAATTGTCATAGATCTAGACCAAGACGCATAATTGTCTCCATTAAGCTGTTGATTGACAAGAAGAGTGTCAGGATTATCCGAATGATGAAGAAAATACGGATCATCTGAAGAAACATTTGAGTTTTGAGAATTTTCTCCAGACATTTTTATAGACAAAAGATCGAAGAATACAAAATGATGATTCAAAAAAATCAAAGAGACACAAATTGATTGAAGTGATCAAACAAAAAAATCAACCAGAATAAAGAAATCGATCATAGATTGTGAAGAAATAACAATCGACAATCAAATTTGAAATCGAGGATGCCGAAGAAAAATTCGTGTTGATGCCACATTAACAAGAAAAAAGAAAAGGAGAAATTGACTTGTTATTCAAGAACTTGTCTCTTCTCTTACAAAGAGAACAAGTTTATATATATCATTATACTAAATACTAACTTGTACCTAACAGCTAACCACTAGGATTAAAATAACTAACTAATCCTAACCACATAACTAACTGTGATTAAGTAAGTATAACAGAAATGAAAATACAATGCTAATAGATGGTGGTGGTGAAAAGGCTTCGCTTCCGGCTAGAAAAACAAAGGCGAGAGTAGGCTGATGGTGTCTGAAACAGATAAAGATAAAGGAAGAAGAGTGTAGGTGCTGATATAAAGGCAAATAGGTGTCGAAAGAAGCGTTTTTTCAATTATTATCTTGTGGTTAAAAACTACTAAAACGTTGGGTGGTGAATTTATGGAACCAAATCAACGACACCAAGAAAAAAACACAAGCCATGCATCCAAATCTAAATTATAGGATTACCGTCAATTGATTGTTTATATATATATATATATACTCTCGCACCCCAAAACATCCCTCCAAATATTTTAGTTTCCTTCTATATCTCATTTCTTTCCTTAATCGATAATATTAAGGAGAGAAGGAAAATCACAGGTATGGGAGATGAAACGCAATAGCTAATTTTTCTTTCTTAATATATATAGCTAGGTATCAGATTATATAATTATGGCTAATAAGATCGTCATCTCCATCGTATCCTTGGTCTTGGTTGTCGCTGCCGTCCTAGGCGTGGTTGCCGTCATCAAAAGCAGCGGAAGCAAATCCGATAAAGATCTTTCGACTAGCAACAAGGCAGCCGACAGCGTTTGCAAACCAACCGAGTATAAAGAGGCTTGCAAGAAAGTAGCGGTCGAGGTGGCCAAGAACTCCTCCGCCACCCACGAGGACTACATCATTGCAACCATTCGTGCAACCGCGGATGAATTACAAAAGGCCCTTAAAAAAGCCTCCACTGCTAAGGATGATTTGGATGATGACGATAAAAAGGATTCCCCCTCCCATCGTGACCTGGAGACATGTGAGAAAATGTTAGGATATGCCAAAGATGAGCTTCAACAGGTTCTTAAGGTTGTCTCTGAGACTGAAGCAGTCTCTCTGGCCCAACAGATCGATCCAATCCTTGTTTGGTTGACGGCTGTTCGTGCATACCAGACGACATGTGTTGAAGAGATCAGGGACGAAAAACTCAAAAAGGACATGCAAGAAGGTCTGGAAACGTCCAATGAGCTTACTTATAATGCACAAAAGATTGTGTACAATGTTCTTGATATCCTTAAGGATATCGGAGTTGACTTGGGTGAATTGGGTGACTTGCAGCTACCTCCCACCGGATCACGTAGGCTTCTTGATGAACTCCATGAGATTGAGCATTATGGCTTTCCATCGTGGGTCTCTACCACCGATCGTAAGCTTCTCGGATCCAAGAAGGGTGGAGGTGGTAAGCTCAAACCAAAAGGCCAAGCGATCTTCAAAACTCCCCCGCCTCCTCCTCTTCCTCCGACTGTCAAACCTAACGCAATTGTCGCTCAAGATGGAAGCGGAAAATTTAAAAGCATCAAACAAGCTCTAGCTGCTTATCCTCCAAATCATCAAGGAAGATATATAATCTATGTTAAAGCCGGTGTGTACAATGAAGGTCAAATCATCGTAGAAAAAAAGCACAATAACGTCTACATGTACGGAGATGGTCGGACCAAAACCATCATCACCGGAACCCTAAACTTTGGAATTCAAAAAATTTCAACCTCCCAAACTGCAACTGTAGTTGCCTTAGGAGAAAGGTTCATGGCTAGGGCTATATGCTTTAGAAACACAATCGGACCAGCAGGACACCAAGCTGTTGCATTTCGATCTCAATCCCCTCACACTGTTATGGTTGATTGCAGCTTCGAGGGTTACCAGGACACCTTGTATTACCACGCCCATGACCAGTTCTACAAGAATTGCGCCATATCTGGAACTGTGGACTTCATCTTTGGGTTTGGGCGGGCTTATATCCAAGACTCGGAAATCTTCGTTCGAAAACCAGACAAAAATCAGGCAAGCATGGTAACAGCTGATGGAAGGACGAAATTCGAAGAAGCGGGGGGTGTGGTGCTTCACAATTGCAAGATCATGCCAGCCGCGGAGTTGGCTCCAGTCAAGGGACAATATGCCTCGTACCTAGGACGACCATGGAAACCATCGGCAACGTCTGTGATAATGCAATGTGACATAGGAGATCTAATCAAACCAGAAGGTTGGACGGTATGGGAATCACCTGAGGGGAAGAACAACCACATGTCATGTATGTTTAGGGAGTTTGGCAACAGGGGACCAGGTTCCAACATGGCACGTAGGGTAAAGTGGAAGGGGTTTCAACCAATCAAAAACCAAAAGGAAGCACTGGGTTTTACAGCTGGCACATTCATGATGGCAGGAGCTTGGTTACCTCAGTATGGTGTGAAAGCTAATCTTGGGCTATAATTAGTATTTAATTTTCTCTTCCATTTGGTAGCAAGGCAGGCATGTAACATCACTTTATTTTTATTCTTTTTAAATCAATATATATAATCAAATCTATTAGGTATCCCAATAGTTACACTTCGGATCAATGTTATATGATAGATAACTCAAATCATATAAATTTTAACTTGCATGTTCCTAGGGGTGAGCCTAAGTATTCATCATAATTGTATGGTATCACTACTAGAAAATGTGATAATACCTACGGCAAAATCCATAGGTATTTCATAGGTATAAGGTGTAACCTACGGAATTGCGACGAAAAATGGACCGTAGCATAAACGCTCGTGCGTACATTTTACCGACGGATTAGCTACGGAATACCGACATCATTTTTCCGTTAGTAATTTACTTACGGAACACTATAGCGACAGATTACCAATGGGACCTACTTTGACTGACAATGACTTTGTCACCTGCGGATTTCCAACGGCCCATATTACTGACGGACTTTCCGTAGGTATTCCGTCACTAATTACTTATTATTTTTTGAAGAAAAAAAAAATTATAAAAATTCTAGTTTTTCTATCCAAAATATTAAAAAACCCAATTACATTAAACTTATAATAATATTGAAATTCAACCACAAAACTAATATTATTACAATAGAATTATTGAACATCGTCTTTAGACGTATCAAATAAAAATACATAACTAATGAACATTGTTTAATAATACATTAAATATGTCTAATAATACACATTAAAAGTGTCAACTACAAATATTTAAGTAAGCGCTTACAAACATAAAACTGAGAATTATTTGGTGGATTACTTGGAAGATTACCGGGTAAGTTGAATCGATAAACGCCGACAATTGTTCTTCATTTTGAGTTTTAAATCAAAGGCCACCAAGTGTTCCTGTTTCAACACATCATAATCAATTATCACAAAAATTCAAATATAACAATGTACTTTCATTCATTTGTTTATTATAGCCATATTTGAGAACTTTTTTCAAAGTACAACGCTATAAGACAAAACGAAAGTAAGATGTTATAATAAGCATGTATATCTTGCATTTTACCCAAATATTAAAAGTAGATGTTACAAACAAATATTAAAAAGTATGTTGCTATATCTTATATTTAACCCAAAAGATAAATAACAATTTGGTAAGAAATGGCATGCCTGCGTGATAACCATTTGGTTAATTGGTAGAGAGCTCCAATACACCTATCAAACAATATCACAATTAACAAGATGAATCATTATCAACTAACTCACATACATATCAGTTATCAACTAAAAAGATATATATATATATTTTTTATATCTTTATACTTTTCAATCTATTTATCGGTGATCCTACATTAGAACAAAACGTTTAGGATTGGTAATCTCTGACATAACTTTGAAGTTATATAATATCATATAAGAGAACTTCATATGAAAATCAAATGTGAAATTTTATCATTTTTTAGATCCCAGGTATTGCATTACTCTATGAAATCATCTTCAAAAGTCAGTATGAAAACCTGAATTGCCACAAATTGTGACATCCCCGAATTCATGGTCATTTTAAAAAATTTATTTATGCTTATTCAAAAATCAGAGTATTCATTTAAAAAAATAATATTTCGGAATTTGGTCACAGAAAAACATGATAATAATATTCTCAAAGCATTTCCGAAGAAATGTATTTTGTTTATATTAAAACGTTGGGATGTTATCGTCAATACAGAAACATAAGCATAAACATGCCTTACATTCATTTACACAAGTGATTTATATCTCATTTAATCTCTCAGTGTAATATAGCTTCGTATCGACACCTCTTATACAAATAAACTGAGTGAGTCAGGTTCCCTGGTGAGTACATAAGGATTTCAATCTCACGATGTTATACCATATATATATATATATATATATATATATATATATATATATATATATATATATATATATATATATATATATATATATATATAAAACTTAGAACTCACGATATATACAATTTCACATCATATAAGAAATTTCATCCCACCCCGACGATCCTCACAACGATACGATCTATACTCTCGTATCTAAATATTATCGTATTTCCTAATCCATACTCCTGGATCTGAAATTAACCGCTTTACCTAATCCATACTCCTAGATCTAAAATTAACCTCTTTACCTGATCCACACTCCCGGATCTAAATTTAACCTTTTTACTTGATCCATACTCATGGATCTAAAATTAAACTTTTTACCTGATCCATACTCCCGTATCTGAAATTAACCTCCTTACCTAATCCATACCCTCGGATCAATAATATCCCATTCCATACTCTCAGACTAGGGACAATTGACTATGACTAATCAATGCTCTTGGATCAATGACAAATTTAAAGTTCGGCTCTCTATGTATATCTCACTCGTTCTCATAAAGATATACCACCCAATATTCCTCTTAATTAATTTAGGTTTACTATGTATCCTAGATTATCGTATATTATCAGATATGCTTTTAACACGTATTTCAGGCAATATCAAATATTTTACACACCAACAAACATTTAATACATTATTCAATACTTGTATTAAAATCATGTTCATGAAAGGGACCATGCCCTCACTTGTTAAGGTGGTAATTCAGAACTTATACAACGCCTCGTTTCTATTAATTTATTTTACTTCTACAAAACCTAGTATCATTACCACTAGAATTTAGTCTAATATTCATTGCGACTAATTATTAGTATAGATTCACCATTAACTCAGAGTCTACTTCATGATCAATCAAGTAAGGATCAACCATGCAGGATAGTTGGGAGGCAGGACCATTTCAGCATATAGCTTTTCTGAAATCCAACAACCAAACCCAACGTAACCATTCTAGACACCTCTCCCGTAAGTAGCTCAGTCAATATAATGACTTTGAATCACTGATAAAGCTTATTTATAGGTTCATAATAACAATATTATGTCTATATAAGCTATATTTAAAGTATAGCAGGCGTATCTCACTTACAACGAGTTTTTATTAAAATCCGGGCTTCAGTGGAGCAGCGTTTCCGAGCCGAAAAGTTCTTATTCTCGGAGCCTTCAGGAGCTCCAAGGCTTCTTTCTCGTGCTAGGGAGGTACCCTAGGCTTTTTTTTTTGGGGGGGGGGGGGTTGGGGGTGTTAGAGAGTGTGTAGAGAGAAGAAAGCAAGGGAAAGGTGTGAAGAATGGAGGGGGTTTACGCACTTATTTATAGGCTGAAAAACTGCCCTACTCATCGAGTTAGGCCTCCAACTCATTGAGTTGGGTGTCACATGTCACCATCTGGTGGCAAGATTTGGGGAGAAAGCAATGGCTCAGATCGCGCCACGTCACCCCCTTCGTAGCAACACACTCCCGACTTTTAAATCCCTTAACTTTCGCATACGAGCTCCACTTTCAACGTTCTTTATATTCATGCGTAGGTATTGACAAAATCTACAATTATCCTTTTGATTATGTCGGTTAATTCTCGGCCGATTTTTAATTTAATAGTATGATAATATTACACATTTAAATGACCGTGTAGAATTCATAACTTCTACATACGAACTCCGTTTTCATCTTGTCTTTTTATTATTGAGATCTTATTAATGAGATCTTTAATTCTCATTTAGGTTGCGTTGGCCAAAAAATCGATCGATCTAAAATTCAAATTTCAGGTTGTGCACTGCTATGTCAAATCTTAGAAAAATAATAACTTCCTCATACGAAGTCAGATTTGGGCGTTCTTTTTATGTATCTTCTAGGTTTAAAATATACTACAACTTTCATTTAGATATCTAAGGCTAAAAAGTAGTTTATCAAAATATCACTTTTCACGATTCTCGGTGTCGTACCGGTTTTACCGTAAAACTTCGACATGTCATAACTTCTTCGTTATAACTCGAATTTCAATGCTCTTTATATGTACGGAACCCTTGTGACAAATACTATATCTTGGTTAAGATTATTTATTATAAAATCCTTTATCAAAAAGTCATTTTTGACGTTCATTGTCTCTAAATTGACTAACCCGAATCTGCGGGCGTTACAATTATCCCCCTTAGGATGATTACGTCCTAGAATCATCAACGAAACAGGGCTGTATAATGACTCCATACGTTATCTCTTCATCCTAGGTAATAATCGTAACTTCTATGTTCATTCGAATGAGTATCTAACTCTTGGTCCTCTTTACTGCAAGTGGTGCTCGACCTTGCACCCACTCTCTGTCTCATGTTAGACTCTTAATCATGACCTTTATGTCACAATATAAATCATTATTGGAGACTCCTTCTTCTTATAAACTTAGGATAGGTTTTTTGATTACCACAATAGATCGATGGGTCAAGTTCTAATGACCTCTCATCGTATGATGCAACGCTTAGAATCAGGTCTTTTAGAGTCAAATTCCAGAACAAACTACACCTTCCTTCATGTTCTAATGTGATATAATCACATTCTAGCATGTAGCACTTCTAGCTACAAGCTTCTTACTTTAACGGCGATTCGCAATACTTTTATTGATCGCTTCGATTTCACTTAAACCTTCTAGCTTAAGTCATATGCTACATCGATCCTGGTTCTCTGAACCATGTAACGTACTTGTCTTAGTCAGACTTGATTTGATATGACCGCTAGGGCCGAAATGACAATTATCTTCTTATTCATTATTGAAACAATGGTAACGACATACATGAACAGAACATAATCAATTACTAGCTTCTTGGTAACCTTGTGACTTTCCCTGATCCAAGCGCGAGTCATGTGCTTCCGGTAGTATAGGCCTCTACTACCATTCACACCTACTCATACTCGTCCCAAGTATTGTCTTGCGGTTTTTCCAAGTTATTATCACAAAAACAATTTTAACACATACAAATGTGTCTAAACAATCATAAAATTTTCCTAGACTCTACTAGGACTTCTTCTATGCGTATCTTCAATCATCAATTCTATTTCAACTCGGTTGGTGGTGGAAATGTTAGATGATGGGATAACTTCATGGATTATACCAAAAATCTTTCTTTCTGCTAATCGAACATGTACTTCTCCCGTACTAGACGTATTATTTATTAGACTCATTCTAAAGGCAAGATATCACTCTTACGATATCTTCTGATAGGTATCATTCACTATTGTAAGCCTTCTCATTTCATCCGTTTACTCAATTCAGAGTCTTCACCATGATGTTCTCCACACCAAAGCATTCGTTTGGTGTATCAAGACGATAATATAGATAGAGGAAGGTTTAGACGTGTATTCTTCCTTATTACTTTGAAAAGTTACATGCCATTTCTAATTCCGTAATTAAACGTTTAGAAATCTGAACACATAAAATTTCTAGATTCGGTTGGCAATAGACCATGGATTTGATAAAATAATAGCATCATAAAGCATCACAAATCATTTAGCACATAAAAGAAATTTAGACATCTTCCCTAAATGAGCTAGTGCTCGTGTCCATGGTTGCATAACTCGTTACACGGTACCTGTTCGACCGACTACCAAGTAGCGAGTACCTGGGAGTACTCGGGGAGTAATCGGATTCGGTAATTCATGTAGCAATATTTTTAGGAAAATTATATATGTCAAAATCATAAGTTAAAATCATAAGTTGATTGAAATAGATAACAAAATTAGATACATGTGAATACACAAAAGCTAAAAAAGCACATAATGGTCTCACTTCGTGAATAGTTACTGAAAATTCAAGATATATATATATATATATATATATATATAGTAATAATCACATGTGTGTGTTAAATAATAAACCATTAAGTATATTATAGATATTGATCACCGAGTTGACAATGTTTTACAACACTACTCAGTTCAGTAAAGGGGTCGATTGGGGAGTACTCAGGATTCTGTAACTCGCCTCGATAAGGGGTTGAGTAGCGAGTATTCAGAGGAGTAATCGGCCGACTCGGCGAGTTTTACAACATTGTCGTGTCTATTCAGGTGCACTTCCTAAAATATATTAGACACACTCCTCACGATCATCGCTTAACATTCAAAGTTTAAGTCTAGAAATAAATCATTATTTCTAGTTCGCTTAAACTAATTCTCTTATTCCAATTGTGACATCCCCAAATTCACGGTCATTTTAAAATTTTTATTTATGCTTATTGAAAAATCAGAGTATTCATTTTAAAGAATAATGTTACAGAATTTGTTCCTAGGAAAACATGATAATAATATTATCAAAGTATTTCCGAAGAAATGTATTTTGTTTATATTAAAACTTTGGGATGTCATCGTTAATACAGAAACATAAACATAAACAGACCTTACATTCATATACACTAGTGATTTATATCTCCTTTAATATCTCAGTGTAATGTAGCTTTGTATCGACACATATGATACAAGTATATTGAGTGGGTCAGGTTGGTAAACCTGGTAATTACATAGAGATTTCAATCCCACAATGTTATACCGTATATATATAATTTAGAACTCACGATATATACAATTTCACATCATATAAGCAATTTCATCCCACCCCGATAATCCTCATGTAACGCCCGCAGATCCGGGCTAGTCAATTTAGAGGCAATATGGGTTGAAAATGACTTTTCGACAAAAGATTATTTAGAATAAATAATCTTAACCAAATTGTAGAATATGTCACAAGGTTTCCGTACATATAAAGAACGCCGAAATCCGAGTTATAACGAAGAAGTTATGGCCCGTCGAAGTTTTACGGCAAAACCGGCACGGCACCGGGAAGCGTAAATAGTGAATTTACGATAGAGCGAGATTTATCCTTAGCAATCTAAACCAAAGTCGTAGAATATGTTAAACTAAGAGCGTCGATAAAAAGAACACCCAAATCTGACTTCGTATGAGGAAGTTATGATTTTTCTAAGATTCGGCTTAGCAGTGCACGACCCGAAACTCGAATTTTAGTTCGAGCGGTTTTTGGCTTACGTGACCTAAATGAGAGTTCAAGATCTCATTAATAGGAACTCAACGGTAAAAATACAGACGAAAACGGAGTCGGTATGAAGGAGTTACGAATTCTTCGCGGTCATTTAACAGTCTAAACGCCTCGTACTGTTAAATTTAAGATCGGTCGAGAATTAGCCGACGGAGTCAAAATGAAAGTTGTAGATATTATTTTTACCTACGCGTGGATATAAAGAACGTCAAAAACAGAGGTCGTATGTGAAAATTACGGATTTTAGAAGTCGGAAGTGTGCTATGCGAAAATGGGTGATGTGGCACAATCTTGGCCATTGCTTTCTCCCCAAGTCTTGCCACTAGATGGTGACATGTGGCACCAAGTTCAGCCATTTTCACCCTATAAATACCACCTCTCCCACCCTCATTTTCTTCACACCTTTCCCATTCTTTCTTCTCTTTACTCTCTCTCTAGAACCTCTCTCTAGCCCCGAAATCCCCCGAAAAGCCTAGGGAACCTCCCTAGCACGAGGCGGAAGCCCCGGAGTGCTCGACGGCTCCGAGAAGAAGAGCTTTTCGGCTCGGAAACGCTGCTCCAAGCAAAGCCTGGTTTTCTATAAAACCCGTTGTAAGTGAGCTACGCCTACGCTATTTTTAATATAGTTTTTATTTAATTATATTAACGTTATTAAGAACATATAATAAATACTTGGGCTATTATTATGGGTTATATAAGTATTTTTTTAACGCTTATATAATAGTAATAATAGCTAGACTATTAATTAGTCTCGGCGAATAATAGACTAAAATCTATTGGTGATAATACTAGGTTTCGTCGAAAGAAATTATTTTAAAGTAAACGAAGCGCTGTCCGAGTACCGAGTCACCACCTTCTCAGGTGAGTGCATGGTCCCTTTCATCTTACACATAGATATGAAGTATTTATTATATAATTTACGTGTTGTGAGTGCATAGTCTCTTTCATCTTACACATAGATATGAAGTATTTTATATAAACTACGTGCTATGTGTGCATATTATCTGAATACTTGCTGTCTATGCTGGATGAACGTTTTATACATGTTTTAAAGGATTTAAACTGTATACGTATTTTATATATACGAATATGTTGGGTATGATGATGGGTAGATAAATGATGATAGATAGAAGATGATGTGAGTATACATTCGCAGCTATAGACTTAGTGCCTATGGGACAAACACCGGTAGCTATGGACTTAGTACCTGTTAGACGTTGGTAGCTATGGATTTAGTACCTGTTGAACATTGGTAGCTATGGACTTAGTACCTATTAGATAAAGACTGGTAGCTATGGATTTAGTACCCGATGAATAGACTATAGCAGCTATGGAATTAGTGCTTTATGAACGAACATTGGCAGCTATGGATTTAGTGCCAGTCCTAGAACCCTGGAAGTAAGGGACTTCGGAATAAACGAATGAAGAATAGATGACTCTTAGGATAAATCCTTAAAGAGTAAAAAAAAAAGATAACGGGGATGGGTAATTGGGTCGATTCTTTGATTGAACATAATAATTATATTATTGTGGGTTGAAAACCCTATGTACTCACCAGGTTTCCCAACCTGACCCACTCAGTTTATTTATATCACAGGTGTTGATACGAAGTCACTTTACACTGAGAGATTTAAAGAGATGTAGATCACTAGTGTAAATACATGTAAGTTCTGTTTATGCTTATGTTTCTGTATTAACGATGACATCCCAAACGTTTTAAATGAATAAAAATACGTTTCTTCGAAAATGTTTTAATAACGTATTTATCGTGTTTTTCTGGGAACAAATTCCGCAACCTTTTTATAAAATGAAGTACTCTGATTTTTATAAAGCATAAACAAAATCGGTCTTTTCTGGCCGTGAAAATGGGGATGTCACACCTCACAACGATACGATCTATACTCTCGGATCTAAATATTATCATATTTCCTAATCCATACTCCTGGATCTGAAATTAACCTCTTTACCTAATCCATACTCATGGATCTAAAATTAACTTCTTTACCTGATCCATACTCCCGGATCTAAATTTAACCTTTTTACTTGATCCATACTCATGGATCTAAAATTAAACTTTTTACTTAATCCATACTCCCAGATCAATAATTATGCCCATTCCATACTCTCGTACTAGGGATAATTGACTATGTCTAATCAATGATCTCGGATCAATGACAAATTTAAAGTTTGACTCTCTGTGTATATCTCACTCGTTCTCATAAAGATATACCACCCAATATTCCTCTTAATTGATTTAGGTTTACTATGTATCTTAAATTATCGTATATTATCAGATATGCTCTTAACACGTATTTCAGGCGATATCAAATATTTTACATACCAAAAAACATTTATTACATTATTCAATACTTGTTTTAAAATCATGTTTATGATATGAACTATGCACTCACTTGTTAAGGTGGTGATTCAGAACTTAAACAGCGCCTCGCTTCTATTAATTTATTTTCCTTCGACGAAACCTAATATCATTACCACTAGATTTTAGTCTAATATTCATTGCGACTAATTATTAGTCTAGATTCATCGTTAAATCGGAGTCTACTTTATGATCTATGAAGTAAAGATCAGTCAGGCAGGACAATTGGGAGGCAGGACCATTTTGGCATATAGCTTTTCTAAAATCCAACAACCAAACCCAACGTGACCATTTTAGACACCTCTACCATAAGTAGCTCAATCAGTATAATGACTTTGAATAACTGGTAAATCTTATCTATAGGTTCATAATAACGATATTATATATATATATATACATATACATATACATATACATATACATATACATATACATATACATATACATATACATATATATAAGCTATATTTAAAGTATGGTAGGAGTATCTCATTTACAGCGGGTTTTTATTAAAAATTGGGCTTCACTGGAGTAGCGTTTCCGAGCCGAAAAGCTCTTTTTCTTGGGGCCGTCGGGAGCTCGGGGTCTTCCTTCTCATGCTAGTGAGGTACCCTAGGCTTGGGGGGGGGGGGGGGTTGGGGGTATTAGAGAGTGTGTAGATAGAAGAAAGAATGGGAAATGTGTGAAGAATGGAGGGGGTTTATACACTTATTTATAGGCTGAAAAACTGCCCTACTCGTCGATTTGGGCCTTCGAATCCTCAAGTTGGTTGCCACATGTCACCATCTAGTGGCAAGACGTGGGGAGAAAGCAATGGCTCAGATCGCGCCATGTCACCACCTTCGCAGCAGTACACTCCCGACTTCTAAACCCTGTAATTTTTGCATATGAGCTCTGTTTTTGATGTTCTTTATATCCACACGTAGGTATTGACAAGAGCTACAACTCTCATTTTGACTCCATCGGTTAATTCTCGGCTGATTTTAAATTTAATAGTATTAGAAGATTACACTGTTAAATGACCGTGTAGAATTCATAACTTCTACATACGGACTCCGTTTTCCTCTTTTTTTTTTTATCGTTGAGCTCTTATTAATGAGATATCCAATTCTCATTTAGGTTACGTTGGTCAAAAATTGATCGATCTAAAATTCAAATTTCAGGTTGTGCACTGTTATGCCAAATGTTAGAAAAATCATAAGTTTCTCATAGGAAGTCAGATTTGGGCGTTCTTTTTATGTATCTTCCTAGTTTAACGTATACTACAACTTTCATTTAGATCTCTAAGGCTAAAAATTAGTTTATCAAAAAATCACTTTTTAAGATTCCTGGTGTCGTGCCGGTTTTGCCGTAAAACTTCGACATGTCATAACTTCTTCGTTATAACTCGGATTTCGGCGATCTTTATATGTACGGAACCCTTGTGACATATAATATAACTTGGTTAAGATTATTTATTCTAAATAATATTCTATCAAAAATTCATTTTTAACGTTCATTGTTGTAAATTGAATAGCCCGAATCTGTGGGCGTTACACAAATATATGTCATTTCTTAAGGAATCAAGTGTACATTACAAAGATCCACAATTCATCAACTTATAAAAATTCAACTAGGGTAAGAAATTACCATTACTGCCATTATCCAGTCAAGTTCCATCATGTAGATGGTAGATTCGCTCTAGGAACAGCTTTACATATATAATAGATCCAACAATTGTAATTAACTGAGGAAAACCAATAAAAAACCAAGCTAATAAACAAAAGTGGTTAGTATTTGTCAAATCCTAACACACATATACATTTCTTCCAAAAGCACGGAACAAAATTTACACTTTTTTGTGTTCAATCGAACACCAGAATACCAAATTCTACACCAGGAGTCAGTTATTCGATATAATCAAAGGAAAACCATAATTAAAGGGAATCACACGAACCTGTAAATCAATCAAACAACTGATGATGGAGTGATAGTGTTTGAGGCAAGTGGGTGGTTGTAAACATTGGTTAGGACTAAGGTTCTCGGTCGTTGGAGGGGATAACGGGGCGGCATCGGTGCTTTAGATGGAGGTGATGACGTAACTGTCTTGGATGTAGACGACGATGTCAATGGCGAAGAGAGGCAGTCGATGTCGTTGGTATTTGGTAGTGAAAGAGCAGAGGAGAAATAGATATGTTGAATCGTACTAGAGACAGGAGGAGGTCGGTGTTGGGATGGATGCGTGTACGACAAAAAACGAGAGAAGGTGGGAGATGAAAAGGTCGAAAAGGTGGGAGATGGGAGATGGAGGCGGGACTCTTGAATCACACGGGAGGTAAAATGAACCCTAAAACATATTTGGGGCAAATGAAATAGGTAAACGAAATAAAGGCGACAAACAAAAAAGGAGGAGTGGGGTTCGAACTCGCGTCTTAAAGATATCATTCCATAGTGTTTCCGAATAGGCCAGGCATGCCATATCTATTTTTAAGTGCTACTTAATGTTTCTTATAATATACCGAGTTCCTTCATTTACTATTATTATTTATATTATTTTAATATTATTATTATTATTATTATTATTATTATTATTATTATTTCCATTATTATTATTATTATTATTATTATTATTATTATTTCCATTTTTATTTTTATTATTAATATTATTATATTTATTATTATTATTATTATTAGTCATGATAATGTTTAAGAATGAAGTGAGTAATGTATCGAAATGTGCACACCGTTATACACACATATATATTTTGGTACCAGACGGTTCCTCTGGTTTGATTTTATTACAAGTTAGTCTTTATTATAAGTGAAATGACCACAATGCTTTTATTTATATTTTTTAATTTTGTTGTTTATTTACTAATAAAAAATTAACCATTTAGGCTTTCCTTTTTTCCTTTCCCCTTTCGTTTCACGTCATCAACTCTCACCCACGACGATCATTCCTTCCACCACTACCAACCACCTATCTCAAACCACCATTGCAATCCTTCAACACCACCAACCAACCTGTTTATGTATGTGTATGTGAATATGTATTTGAATGTATATGTGTGTATATATATGTGAATACATGTGAGAATGTGTGTGTGTATATATATACACACACACACATATTCTCATATGTATTCACATACATATACATATACATATATATACACACATTCTTATATGTATTTACATACATATACACATATACATACACACATATACATATATGTTTACATTCAAATACATATTCACATACACCTTTATTATTCATGATTATCCATATTTTTCCAAATCTATACTAAATTATTGAAATCATTTTGTCAAAGTTGTAGTGTTTAGTCATCAACTCCCACCCATGATAATCATTCCTTCCACCGCTACCAACCACCTATCTCAAACCACCATTGCAATCCTTCAACACCACCAACCAACCTATTTATGTATGTTTATATATGTGTATGTGAATATGTATTTGAATGTATATCTATATGCATATGCGTGTATGTATATGTGTATATGTATGTATGATTATGTAAGTATGTGAATGTATTAATAGACATTACAATGTTAAACAATGAAATGAGTGTGTCTATGTATGTATGTGTATCTATGTATGTATGTATTTGTAACATCCTAAGATAAGGTATGCATCGATGACCCTAAATTTTATTGCATTTGTCAAAACTAGTCCCTATTTGAGAAAAGGTGGCAATTGAGTACACAGGGCATACGCATGTGTACGCTCATCGTACTCATGTGCTTTGTATGAACGCGGAGGTCACCTAGTACGCTAGGCGTACCGGAGGGTATGCTGGTTGTACTAGACTCAGAGTGTAAACCCTAACGCCTTGTGTGCCCCTATTTAAGGAACATGATGGCCTCATTTCCAGCTACCATTTCCAGCTTCCAACTCTTCTCAAACCCTAAATCTCGTTTCCATAGCTTGTGTCAGTATTTGTGTCTTATTGAGTGTCTTGTGGAGTTCTTTTGTGAAGAAGGAGACTTGAAGGAAGGAAATTTGGTGTCTAAGCTCTTGGATCTGAGTTTTTCTATGGTTAGAGCATCATCTAGTGGTATCAAGCTTGAACCTTTCTCATTGTTTTGATTAGTTCATGTTTTGGTCCATTTCTAGGGTTTTATGTCCCAAGCTTGAAGCTTTATGAGTTTGATGAACTCCATAGCACAACTCCTATCCTTTTAGGTGTTTTTAGACGTTTGGCTTCATAAAAATGAGATCTTGGTCGTCAAGATCTCTCCATGCATGAGATATGTGGACATTGTGATTAAAGGAGTAGAGTTTATGAGTTTTAGACTTGTCCAGCCTTGTTAAGGCTTAAAGTCACCAAATTTATGAAGTAATGGACCTTATTCAGCCCGGATCTGTAGTGGTAGCAATTGTCTTAACACATTAAGACCAAATGAGTGAAAAGAGGAAGTCTGGGGAGTACATCGTATGTACTCCTAGCTATGCGTCGCGTAGCGCTGAGCCACCCAGATCTTCATCACCATCATCACCATCATCATCATCATCACCACAATCACCATCATCACCATCACCACCATCACCATCACCATCAGCATCATCACCATCACCATCACCATCACATCCATACATACACATAAACACACTTAGAAACACATACACCATTACATACACTTACACACATACATATATACATACATACACACACTTAGACACACATAAATCTATACATACACACATACACAAACACATAAACACACTAAAACACACATACATCCATACATACACACATACACATAGACACACTTAGACATACATATATAAGTACACACATACACACACAAACACATACATACATACAAATATATACATATACTTACATATAAATACACATATGTACACATACACCCACATATAAACATACACTCATATATGTGTCTAGAAAAGTTCTATGGGAGAACTTGAAACACTTATGGTGTGTCGATCTATACATGTAATTCTTTCATGCTATAGTTCACATCATTTTTTGACTTTTGCCAATAATTGGACTTGCATTGATGACATCTCTTAGACATATGCAAATGATGAAAAACTATGTACCAGTTAGGTCAACCCAAACTAATAATAATAATAATGATAACGATAACAATAACAATAACGATAACCATAACCATAACCATAACCATAACCACAACCATAACCATAACAATAACAATAACAATAACCATAACAATAACAATAACAATAAAAATAATAAGTTTTAGTCAAAAATACAAATCAGATACTCTAAAAATATGATGAATAAGAAAATTTTATAACCTGATTGATAATGGTGCATCCAGGAAGAAGCTTATCGACAATGGATTCGTTCATCTCTAGTAATTTTAGATATCCACTTCTATGGTAAATTTTAAGCAGACCAATTTAATAAAATTTTCATAAATACTTGACTATTAGCTAAATAATCCCTAAAATACATAATGTAGATAATGCTAATATTACATCAGTATGTTTACCAAAAAGATTAGATGATTCTTTCTAGAAAAGAGCAAGATAGTGAAAACCCCAAATTAGAATTGAAAAAACAAATACCTAAATGTCATTGCTTTCTTTTTTGTTCTTCATGAGAATCAACACTTCATGTGGAACCAAACCTAAATACTTTAGCCTACTTTTTCTCATCTTACTATGTGGGTGTTACTTGTAAGTTCCTAAATATGAAAAATATAGCATATATTGGTCATTAGTGAATGAAACAATGATGATCATATAGCAAGAGATTAGATTTTTCTCATCTTACTTCCTGCTTCCGGTTGTTGATGAGAGTGATTAGGCTTTCATTGATAACCATTCTAGCCTACAAAACCCACCAAAAAGAATTGGAATCTGTGAAAGAAATTAAAGTATAAAAACAATACCAACATCATAAATGTAACAAAAGCATACCTTCAAGCTGGTCTGAACCTCCAGTGATCGATATAGAATCGCCTATTAAATGTGAACTTAAATCAAACCCAACCCTAACACAAAGTATAAAAACTATAACAAAAAATAAATTCAACCATATAACAATTTGACAATTTTATTAATGTTTGGTTGTTACCTCAAAGTTGTTTATTTGTAAGAAATCATCACTAACCTCACCGGATACTGCCACTACTACCTCCATCAACCACCCCTGTTGGCAGCTGCGGTGTCGTTGCTATAGAACTCGAAACAACACCTCTTAATCTCTATTTCTCGATCCCTTTCTTCATCTACCTTCTTAGTTACCAAGAATCGAACACAATGGGTGTAGAGTAGGGCTTCATCGCAAGAAAAATAAAATAAATTGAATTCATTAACCTGCAATTTTTGTCGAAGCTTGATTTCTATAGGGGTTAGAGTAGGGCTGAGTTCTCGATCTTTCTCTCCACCAGTGTTGATGTGTTATCTTCATCCTAGATGCTTTAATAAAACCCCAAAATTGAACGACTGGTTCATTTATTTAACCTCAATTCTTAATCAGTAGAAGAAGCTTTGAAATAGGGTGGTGTTAGTGGTGGTTACGGTGGAAGAACCGACGAATGGAAATAGAGGAGAAAGCAGACAGTATGTCAGCGGTGCTATGGTCGTCATGCTCAGAGTTCGTCTCACTCAGATATGAGAATGAACTAAAGATGGTGGCAGTAGATGTGGAGAAGAAGAAGCCAATGAATGGCCGTTTTAGTTTCACTTCGAAGGCGGTGGAAATAGGCACATATTAGTTGCAGTTGAATAGATAAAATGTAATGGAATAACAGCGGTGATAAGAGAGGCGGTGGGAAGGATCAGGAAGAGGCAACCATGGTATAGAGGAGAGTAATTGGAGGAACAGTACGACTCACTTTAGAAGAGGAAAATGGAAGCGATGGAAGGAACTGGAAGGTAGAAGACGAATATAGATTGGGTGATAATACGTGGAATACTGTTATCATATCTTAGAGGCGGTGTATCATGGGGAGGACATGTACTGGCTGAGAAAGCAGTGAGGCAAAAGCACGTGGACACACAATATAGAAAATAGCAAAATATACCCCCTAAAATAAACAGGACAAAATTGTAAAAGCAGATATACATGGGGGACGATTTCTGACAAAAAAACACATAGTTCACTATTTCTAAGAATAACTCCTTTTTAATATATATATACACACATGAATAACAATAATAGAAATAATAATAATAATATTAATGGAAATAATAATAATAATAATAATAATAACAACAACAACAACAACAACAACAACAACAACAACAACAACAATAATAATAATAATAATAATAATAATAAAAGAAATGAAAAACGTTATTGTATAAGAAGAATTAAGTAGTGTTTATAATTGGATGTGGTATGCTCGGGCGGTTGGTAATGAATTTGGCATGATGCACATGAGACCTGTGTTCGAATCCCACCCCAATAATTTTTTTCTTTTTTTTGTTCGTAGGTATTCCGTAGGTAAAGTTATTTTATTTATTTATTTATTTATTTATGTTTCCATAGGTATTTCGTAGGTAAAGTTAATGGGTGCATGTAAGGGTAGTTCCATAGGTAAATACTGATGGAATTCCTACATAATTCGTTTCGTCGCTATTCTGCAGCTATTTCGTCATAATTTCGTTACTAAACTAGGGCATCATTTTCCGTAGGTATTCCATCGGTAATTACCTACGAAAATTTTCCGTAGGTAATTATAGTAGGTATTTCTCATTTTATAATAGTGGATTGCAATTATCGATTCTAAGAGTGTTGAAACCGATACCAGACCGGTTACAATGCTTTAGATCTTAGTTCTTTAGATCTTGAATTGCCTAAATGATAAAGGTTAATTTCTAATGAGCTTGGAAATGTCGAGTTTATCAACATTATGTATGGTTGTGGAGTCTAATTATCTGTATGGATGGTTTTTATGGAGACAAATATGAAATTTTTAGTTATGAGGACAACCATTCAAGTGTTTTAGAGACAAATATGCATGAGGATAACCATGGAGAATTCATTTTTAGTAAGCTTTTCTTTAAGGGAAATCCATCCCAAAAAGAGCACGTGAGGATGATCTAGAAGGATTAACTAAGGATAATCTAGATGTTAAGGTAGCTTAGAATGTACCAAAATTTGGTGTATAAACAACTTTCAATGAAGATGTTTGGAAGAAACAACAATTTGTATTATCTACGAGGTTTGAAAATATTAAACAATTAGAACACATGTTGTGCAATGATGTTATTGTAAATGACTATCAATTATGTTAAAAAATAATAGTAAATGACTTTTGGTAGAATATTATGTAGGTCGATTCCCATTTAGGCTTTAGGCTTTGACATGTTAACCAAAGTAAAGGTGTTAATGTACTTTATGGAAGTTGGAGGGTTTAAAGAGTCAATTCTGAAAAATTATTGATTTAGATTGTAAATTTGCATTAAAGAGACAAATATATAGGTAAGCTTGATCGCTGCACCCATTTTTCTTGGCTATTAGGGCCTCCACAATGCATTGAACTCCATAGAATATCATCATTCTACAATCCATACAAATCTTTCATTTCTGTAGCATCTATATTCCAGGCATTATTCTTTGAAGTTCTGTTGTGTTAAGACTTGGATTTTGGAGATTTTTTCCCGGCGGCGTAGTGCTTTATTTTCCATGGTGCGTTGGTGACATGTCACCACAACACGCTGGTTAAACGAGACCACTACGTGGTGCTGCTATGCGTACAAAACCCTAAATTTCAAGATTTGGGCCCTATATAAAGGATTTGAGGGCTAGGGTTTCGACCACCCTCAACCCCCATCACTCCAAAAGCATTCTAACCAAACCATAATCTCATATCTCTTGCATTTTGAGTCATTGTTAGTATACATCGCATTTGAAGGAAGAAAGAAGCTTTGGAAGGCAAAGAAGCATCAAGCAAGTTTATCTCAACTATCTTCTGCACTTTTTGGACTTTTTTAAGTCTTCTAAACAAGATGTTGGTGGTTATTTTCTTGTAGATCTAGGTTTTAAGGGCTAGTTCTTCATTGTAACGCCCCGAATCGCAGGTATGGATTTAAGTAAGAATCTCTTTGGTTTTAAGTCCTACTCGACGAGTTAAGGGTGCCCTACTCATCGAGTAGCAGCGAGGTGGGATCGCACATTTAGTGATTTACTCGCCGAGTCCATAAAGGGACTCGACGAGTAGGAGTTGGCAGATGAAACCCTAAATCCCGGGGTTTTGCACTCTATTTAAGGAGGCATAAGCCTCATTTGGCCTCCTTGCAGTCCTTTGGAGCTCATAGAAACCCTAACCCGTGTGTTGTGCCATTCTTGTGCATTGTAAGCTTGGAAAGAAAGCTTTGTGGGAGGAAGAACTTGGAAAAACAAGAGGATAGGAGCAAGGAAGGAGTGGAAATCCGAGATCTACCTCAGTTAGCATCCATTGAAGGTATTAAGTCGACATCTTT
This sequence comes from Lactuca saligna, assembly GCF_052625555.1. NCBI lineage: Eukaryota > Viridiplantae > Streptophyta > Magnoliopsida > Asterales > Asteraceae > Lactuca > Lactuca saligna. The sequence goes on along the minus strand of NC_136421.1, from coordinate 228,076,401 downwards.
ATTTCTTTTCCTTCTAGGCCTCATATGGTGGAGATCTAGGGTTTTTATGGTTTGAATAAGGTGATATTTCAAGACATGAGCTAGATCTGAAGATGTAACAGGCATAACCACTAACATGTGTTTGTTATATGGGATGGGTTGAGATTGTTATGTGTTTGTTATATGGTTTGAATAAGGTGATATTGCCTGTTATGTGTTTGTTATATGGGATGGGTTGAGGTTGTACTGCTTTGTTCGGTAGCCAACAAACCCTAGGAGCATTCCAGTTATGGGCTAAGGGAGACTCGTACTGTGGGCTCGGGAGCATTCCAATTACGGGCTAAGGGAGAGTCATACTGTGGGCTCGTCGGTATTACAGCTTCTAGGGTTGTGGACCCGTTATGTGTTGTTGTATTCAGTTGTGATGATATGTTATCGTGACATGGTTATGTGGACTGTATGTGTATCAGTATTTTGGGGGTAACTCACTAAGCTTTCGGGCTTACAGTTTCAGTTTATTGTTTTAGATACATCAGGGGATCGTGGCAAGGCAAAGGCGTGATCGTACAGCTCCTCCTGTTATGTTTATGTTTCTGGGAAAAACTCTGATAATTAATATTTTGAAAACAAGGTTGTAATGTTTTGATAAACTTGGCATGTTTTAGAAAAGTTTAAATTGGTTTGAAATTTTGGATGTTACATTCATGTTGGGATGTTTTGAGTGATTGTTTTTGATGAAGTTAGCAAACTGAGGTCCCATGAGTCTTATATGCTCTAGATATGGATTTCCATGTGGTTTTGGTGCCATACATGAAGTTTTGGCCCATTTCTTATCATTTTGACCTAATAAGTGTATGACATACACTTAACATGCATGTCCATAAAGTTGGGATTTTTATGAACCATTATGGTGCCATTAAGCTTTCTAGAAAGTTGGAATGGTGGACTTAGTGTATCAAGAACCTAATGAGATGTTGGATATGCCAGTGTTACCATGAAATTGTCAAGTGCTGACCACGACGTGGTGGGCAAATCCATCGTAATTTTGTCTTGATCCAGACCACGACATGGTAAAGGACTTGCCATGATATGGTGTAGTACCTGGTTCCCGGTACGTATTTCTTGTAATTAATAATCCTTAAATTCATGCATTTTTCCTTGGACTCGGCGAGTTGAAGGACCAACTCGCCGAGTAGGAGCGGAATGAGACGCGGGGTCTGAGCCTGGGACTCGGCGAGTAGGCCCTGTTTAGGCAAAAACCCTAACTCAAGTGTTGGCACCATATTTAAGCACACTCACTCGGCCTTCCTTATCCCTCACGCTTCCAGAAAGCTGTAGTGAAAGACCCTACCCCCCACATTGTTCTTGTGAGTGATTTTGCTTGGTGAAGGAAGTTTGGAGCTTAGAAGAAGGAGGAGGAGGTTGAAGAGTGCAAGGAGGGGAGTAGATCCGAAATCTACACTGTGAGAAGCTACCATTCAGGTAGAAAAGTTCCTACCTTGATCACTAGTTCATTAGATACCATTTTTGTCCCAAATTGGTGGTTTTCAATCCCTAAAACACCAAACTCCGTGTGTTTGTGCTTAATGATCCGAAAGGACTTCAGATCTAGACCTTGTGGACGTATTAAAAGCCTAAAGTTTCCGTGGTTGAAGTGATTGAGGTCCCCATTGAGTGTATGACCTCATAAAGAGCTTGGATTTTCCTTTTGGAGCTTATAGGGCCATGCATGCATGTAAAGTTTGCAACTTTACATGATAAGCATGCCCTAGGAACATAGATCTATGGTTTTGAAGCGTTGCATGTCTCAGATTTAGTCGATATGGGAAATGGGTCAAGGGACTCGGCGAGTCCCAAAGTGGAACTCGACGAGCTCTTTGAAGATGGCCTTAGACTCGGAATTAGCAATCTACGTGTAGCAATAGTCCCAGAAACCCAAATCCTGATATAGGATGCTCTGGTGAGGATTTGGAAGCGAGTAGGAGATCTGCTCTTATGGACTCAGCGAGTTGTTCTTGGACTCGGCGAGTCGGATCGCGAGCCGGTTCTATCATCCCAAGTAGTGAGTTAAGGGTGACTCAGTGAGTGGGAAAAGGGACTTGTAGAGTGGGACCGGGTTAGTGGGAGTAGGACTCGGCGAGTCCATTCAACTGGAAGTTGACTTTGACCAAGGATTTGACCTTGGACTAGGGGTGGGTCAGTCATCTGACCTAAGGGTATCTATGAGTGGCTAATCTATGTTTATGATTTATAGCCGTAGGATTACCGATTCAGCAGTCAGGTGGTTAGCAAGCAGACTTTCAGCAGCTACTTTTCAAGGTGAGTTACCTTCCAGTAGCAGTGGGTCTAAGGCCACAATGTCGGCCCACTAGTAGGAGTTGTATGATTAAATGATTGTCTATGTGATATTCATCTAGGGCTGCTACTACCTGTGTTATGTTTATGTGCTAGTATGATATGATGCTATGTTGGGATGTTATGTGGTTATTTGGTATGTGGTACGGTGGGGGAACTCACTAAGCTTCATGCTTACGGTTTTTAGTTGTTGTTTCAGGTGCCTCTTCAGCGAAGGGGAAGGAGTTGGCACGGTAGCGACATATCACACACACGCTCTTTGTTTTCCGCACTACGAGATATTCTGGGATTTGTACTCTAACATTATGGTTTTTTTATGTTTTGGTTTCGGACATGGAATATGTTTATGAAATGATGATGTTTATTCACAAAGGTTTTCCAAAGTGTTGATTTAAAAATGAAATTTTTGGTTGTGAAAATTGGGTCGTTACACACGGTGGTCTGGAGTAGGGGTGACAATTGATGACACGGCACGACAAGAATACACGACATTAAATGAAATTGGGATGAAACTGAAATTCGAATTCGTGTTCGTGTCAAGTTTAAAAAACACGACGTCGTGTCGTGTTGTGTTCGTGTTCAAGATTCGACACGAAATTGACATGATTTAGCATTTTTCTATCGTGTTTTTCGTGTTATGTATGATTAAGTATTAATTAAATTAATTAATTGTTATTTTATGTCATCTATGTCGTGTTGTGTCGTGCTTGTCATTTTTTAATCAGTTTGTTTTCGTGTTAGTTAAAAAAAACGGCATCATTTCGTGTTGTGTTCGTGTTACATAAAACCTTGTTATGTCGTGTCGTGTCAGACAAAAACACAACACAATGACCCGATTTGCCACCCATAGTATGAAGAGTTGACTTTGACCTTTAATTGTTGACCTTGACTTTTTGACTAGGTTTACTTTTTGTCAACTTGTTGGGTTTAGGTAGTAGACTAAGGTTGACATTTTGATTAATGCTTAAGTGGTGTGTAGTATTTTCCTTTACGTTGTGAGTTGTGATGTTAGTCTACATTGATTGAGAGATGAGTTTTCTCACTATGCTATGTAGGATGCTAAATTGTCTTTGTGATTCTTGCATGCATGTTATATATGTTTGGGCGGGGCCCGTTATGCAGTTTGGGTGGGGGCCATTATGCAATTTGGAAGGGGCCCGTTATGCAGTTTGGGAGAGGCCCATTTTATATACTTGTTGGGCAGGGCCCGTTATATGTATGTTGTATGTGGTATATTGAGTAACTCACTAAGCTTTGCGTTTATAGTTTTATGTCTAAATTATTTTAGGTACTTCTTGTAGCAAGGGGTGGAGCCAGGCTTGATTGCATTGTATCCACTAGAGATTTTGCACTATTGTTTTTATGATACTCTGATGTCTTGTTTTGGAACTACTTATGATACTATGATGGTCTTTTGATGGAATGGTGTTTGGTTTTGTTTGATTTACAACGAAAGTTTTACTCTATTTTGGGATGTTAGAAGTTGTTACCAGAGCCTTGGTTTGAGGGATTTGGACTAGCACAGGGTGAGTCCGAACTCAAACTGAAGATTAATAAAATCTTTTTACAAGAAAATGTATAACGTCGGATTTTCAAAATATTTTTTCTTTTTTGAAAAAAATAGAATAAACATCCAATTTCATAAAGATATATTAAATGTAAAACCCTTTATTCATAAAATGTAATAGAAAATTAGAGTTAATAAGAAAAGCGTTGCAAAATCTCAAATCATAAACTGCTGATATACATAAGGCCTACAACACAAGGTTGGACCGCCACCGGAGCCTACAACATCCAAGTCAAGCCGCTCCCTTGGGTCTACAGTATGAACTAGACCTCATTGGTCTCTTGGTCTACAACACATAGTTGAACTGCCTCAACCCAACCACAATATGTCGACATATGCAAATAAACAATAACAAGGAAACATAGGTAATCATAACAAATCTATATGTCTAAGATCACTTCCACATATCAACATCCTAACACATAAGGATACATAATGTAGTATAAAGTATAGTGAGATAACTCATTTGAAGCATCAATCACAAAATAAAACCACTGAAGTGGTTAAGATAGATTTCCACTTCTATGAACTCCTAGAACAATACAAATAATCTTTAATTAGCTCAAAATTTAAATATTACTTAATAACATGCTTTAATACACTTATATTCATCTTTTATTTATAAAATGTTGTCATAAGCCAAGTCCATAAACTAGATCACTTAAATGAATCTATTTAGTTTATATTTATTTATTTATCTACATTTGATATGAAGCTTTTATTAAATAACATGGAAAATATGTTGCCAAAGATTTTCAATTATATAGACATGACACTCAATTAACCCGATACAATAATCAACATGGGCTACTTTCATATAACTCAATTAGCCTAGTTCCACCAGAATTTGTCACATAGCCCAACACCCAATTAAATTAAGACCGATCGGTACGGGTCAAAACGAAACAAACCGTGACTTACGTGGCACACCACAACGCCGTCTTAACAGGGGGAACACCCCCCCCCCTCCCCGAACTCGTTGCATCTCGTCCTTCAGTTCTCGTGGCCATCAAAACGAAGTGAAATGCGGAAAAACTTACCGTTGTGACTTATGACCGTTTTGCAAACGGTTTGCATTCAAACAAAAAAAATTACATTTTTACATTTATATATATATATATATATATATATATATATATATATATACACACACACACACACAAATATACTCATTTTATTTCAAATTTTACATCTTTTTTTAACATTCTCTCTACATTTTTATAAACTTTCATACTCGAAAAATGGAGAAAAATCCAAACACCCCCACCCCCTCCGTCATCAAACCCAAACACAACCTCGCCTCTCGGATTCGCGGGTTATGAAAATTATTTCAATCTTTTATCGTCTCAAGGCTCACCATAAATCTCATACCAAGGCGCCGCTTTTAATCCCGCTTCACCGCCACTGCAGATTCCCAACTCACCTTTTTTCATTCAACAAAATTTATTTGGTCAAAACCCGAATTTACAACAAAATCTTTTTCCTAATTTTGCTTCGACGCAACAAACATCCAACCAACCATCGCCTAGAACACAACAATCGGTTGAAGTGGAAGCGGGAGGTAGTAGGAGAGCGAAAGTGAAAGGAAAATCGATAGTGATAGAAATAGAAAATGCAGACGTTCCACAATGGTGGACACCGGAGGAGTAATACGCTTTGATGGTAGCTTGGTGTGCTACTTCAACAAACGAACTTCGCGGAAATGGAATGAAAAAGGAGCTTTTTTTTTGGGGGGGGGGGGGGGGTGCTTGACAAGTTTTACGTTATTTTAAAGAAAAATCTGTATCGCAACAATGACATGTTGAGCAGCAAATGGGATCAAATAACTAAGCGGTGTAGCAGATTCAACGGTATTTACAACCGGCTTGAGACGCAACAACAAAGCGGAACCAACGACTTCGATTTGTTCAAATATGCTAAGGAACAATATCAGGTTGAAATGAGTCATGTTTTCAACTTTGAAAAATCATGGGAATTGATGCAAACGGATCCAAAGTGGAATAAAACACCTACATCGTCGGAGGTTCAATCCAAAAGGTCTCGCAATTCTAGCTCGGTCGACGTGTCAGACGCACAGACTAACATCGACCTAAACGCCGACGACGATGAGATCCCAGATGATATCCAAGAGATATCCTCACTACGATGACCGCCCAGACACGACAAAGCGAGGCGCGATGCAAGACATGTGGAGGAGGTGGAGACGAGTGTAAAGGAGGCGGCGGAAATGAGAGCGAAATTCGACGAACACCATTTATTAATAAAAGAAAAAATGAGTTGAAACGTCGTCATTTGGAGTTCCTGGAAAGGCAGGCACGAGAGAAGCATGATCAAAAGAGAGTGAACTATTGACACATCAGTTGTCAATTCTTTGGACGAACGAGGAGGGTTTGGCGTCTGCTAATCTAGCGGTGCTACAAGCGATGAATGAACAAATTAGGAAGAAATACTTTAGTTAATTAGGATTGTTACATGGTTTTAGTAGTAATTAGAATGATATTTTAGTTATGATTTAAGGTTTAAAATTATGTTTTTTTTAATTGTAATCGTAATTTTAGATTTTAAATATTATGTTTTTTTTTGTTTTTAAAATTTTATGTTTTATAAAAAATATATTCATGTTAGTGATTAAAAAAATGTAAAACGAAAAAGAAAAAAAAAAGAAAAAAAATAATTTCGAAAAAATAAAATAAAAAATAAAACATATTTATTTTCAAAAAGTTGGTGTTGCATCTTGTTGTCCATTTTCCTACTTGGTGTTATAACCTTATGTGACATGTGAAGTGGAACAATTTGTTGTTGCACCTTGTTGGCCACACCCTACGCTCTAAATTGTCTTAATTTTACTAATAAGATGTTTATACCTTAGATATTTAATACTTGATTTTGGGGCAGAATCTTAACCATGTTCACATATACGCAGTATCCAATGTAACATTTGGACCAGCATGCTATTTAAAATTTAAATATTTTCTTTTAACAAAGATTGGAATAATCATAAATTAATATTGCAACTTTACGTTAAAAAAGAACATTGTTTCTTTGACTCGAAATCGTTACCGGGAGGTGGATCACACAACCATGAACGAACTTTAGTCAAACCGTCTTAGATCTGTAATAATATAATATAATCATTGATATTATATACTATAGTCTTTAGGGATATCAGAGATAATGTAAATAATGTAATAAAAGTAAAACTTTTCTTTAAGAAAACCACAAAAAAGGAACTGATATTAATATCTAATAGTTAATTAAATAATAAAAATAAATTAAAATTGCCATTTGTTAACACTAGTATCATATAGCAATTATAAAAATGATAAATAAATTAATATTATCTAACAGTTAATGAAATAATAATAAATTATACTAAAGGACTTCTAGTCCAGCGGTATCAGGTGGTGCCCTCCCTTTTTGAGGTCGATGGTTCAAGTCCCGTCGTGGATATAGGTGTTAGTTTAGGAGTATATTAGAATATTTGTATTTGCCGGTTAAAAAAATAATAAATTATATAAAACGTTTTTATTGAATAATATAAAAATATTATATAAATGCTAAATAAATTATATATTGCAGAAACAATAAAAGAAGTTATACATCAGTTAAACAATCAAACTTATGAACTCCTTGGATATTATGGATTTGGTTGAAGCAACCTTAGAATATATTTATTTACAATAAATTGAAGATAAATTGAAGATAAAACTATATAAACCATTTTTACAATTTTTACAGTTTTATCTTCCATTTATTGTAAATAAATATATTCAAGTTGCTTCAACCATATATATATATATATATATATATATATATATATATATATATATATATATATATATATATATATATATATATATATATATATATATATAAAAGAATTAAGAATAATTTTATTATCCTCTTGATATGTGTTATCTTATTAAATCTCCTAATTAATACATATTTTATTCTCTCTTTGTCATGTGTCATCATATTATATCTCCTAATTAGGGAGTCTTTGGCTTAATTTTTCACAACCAAAAGTTATTTTTGGAAAAGAAAAAAAAAGCAAAAGATGTTTGGCAAAATTAGTTTTAAAAGATACTTTTAGAAGTTTTAAATGCTACTTTTGGAAGGTTTAATGGCAAAATTATATCATATTATATCTCCTAATTAGGGGGTGTTTAACAAACCCCCGAATGAGCCTTGCCATACTTTCCACAAATGCGGCTCTGATGGCCCCCAGACGCTGCTCTTTCAGCTGCAGGCTGAGACTGTGTCGGTGCCTGACGCTGCTCCTTCAGCTGCAGCTCTATTTCCAACTCACGCCGCCTCGCGGCTTCTTGAAGGTCCAAGAGGGTATCACAACGTTGTGTAGCCACAAACTGTCGTATATCCATCTTGAGCATACTCAGATAACGGGTCATCTGAGACTGCTCTGACGCAAACTCCGGGCAAAACATAGCCCTCTCAGTGAACATCCGAGTGATCTCCATCACAAACTCCCCATCCGGTCTCAATGTCAAAAACTCCTGAGCAAGCCGCTCCCGTTCCACGTGCGGAACGTAGCAGGTGCGAAACGTATTTCGGAACTGCTCCCAAGTAATAGCAGCCCGTTGATCATCAGAATATGAACCTGTCGTTAATCTCCACCAGTCCTTTGCCCCGAGCCTAAGCAGGTTCAGAGCACATCTGACCTTCTGGTCAGCAGGACAAGAGAACGTGAAGAAATAGCCCTCCACGTCAGACAACCACCTCATAGCCCTGATCGCATCCTGTGTACCATCAAATGTCGGGGGCTTCGTATTATCGAAGTCCCGGTACTGGAAAGCCCTGCCGGCTCCTCCTCCAACCCCTGCCGCAGTTACAACCGCAGTGGCTGCAACGACTGCTGTCTCTGCTAGAGCTGTATATCGCTCATCAAAGTACTCAACCATCGTGGTCTTAATCGACCCAAACATCTATGGCAACTGCGCTCGGAATGCAACAACAATCTCGTCGTGCATGATCTCCCCGATCCTGGCATCCAACTCCTCGGTCCCTATCTGTACAACGGGCTCAGGTGCTACCGACACCTCCAACCCTCTGTCTCCCGACCCCGATCCTGATCTTGATCCTGATCCGGATCCAGAAGCAACACGTCTCATCACCACCATACTGAAATATATATACAAGTCACCAGATAAATAACATAATGTCGGGAGACCAAAACCTACAAACCCTAGGGGTTGTGATTTCCTTGCTACGCGTATGGGTGCTGTGCTTTCAATAGTACGAGCCCATACTACCTTCCACACCTACCCATATTTGTCTCAAGTATCACCATAATGCCCTAACAATATCATCAACATAGGAAATGCGCTCAACCCTCACTTCTAGGGAAATACCAAATATCTCGCATTTAGTCTCACCACTTATCACGACTCACATATCCATGAAACTTCCATCATCCCCTGCAGCGCTAGTGCATGCTAGTTGCACATAACGCTAGACCTAATAGACTTTCAAATATCCAATCCTACCCGAAGGCAGAATCAACATTCTCAGGCTATAAGGTCTTTATTATGCACAGCCATGATGCATACACTAAACATCTACAGTAATCAGGAAAATCTATCATGCGATTCCTGAAGATCCCTAGCCTAGCACTAGCATGTTGTTCTAACACATCAGAATATCAAATAACTGCATGGTATTTTGGGGTTTACTTACAGGTTCCGGCTGATCGTACCCTCTGCATCCTCCATCCTTTATTTTGAAAAGCATTTTAAAACTTACTTTCCGAAAATCTCCTTGATTTGAGACTGGATTCACACGAGTGTTCCTCCAATTCACTCAAACCAATGCTCTGATACCAACTTGTAACATCCATAAATTTTACGCTAAATTTAAACATTTCAATCATAAATAAAAACCAAATAGCATTGTTCACAAAATGTTTTCAAATCATTATCCATCAGAGTGTCCCAAAAATCATAACATAAGGATGAAGAGTGGTACGGTCACGCCTTCACCTTTCCATGATATCCTGAAGTACCTGAAACAATAAACTGAAAACTGTAAGCCCGAGGGCTTAGTGAGCTACCCCCAAAATACCAATACCACACTGTAACGCCCGGGTTTTCAGGGCTAAGCATTTTTGTCAATGTAATAGTCTAGGTCAACTATTGTAACTCTTTTTGAAGTAATAAATATGAAATATTTGAGTATTATGTGAATTATGTGTGTTTATGTGTTTATTATTTAATTATAAATGTATAATTAATAAAGAATAAAAATGAGCGTCAAAATTAAAGTGTGAGATAATCCCGATATCTCTACATAAAGTTGTAGAATATGTCTCAAGGTTTCCGTGCATATAAAGAATGCCGAAATCCGAGCTATAAAGAAGAAGTTATGGCCCGCCGAAGTTTTACGACAAAACCGGCACGACACCGGGAGACGTAAATAGTGAATTTACGATAGAAGACTTTTTAGCCTTAGCAATCTAAACAAAAGTCGTAGAATATGTTAAACTAAGAACATCGATAAAAAGAACGCCCAAATCTGACTTCGTATGAAGAAGTTATGATTTTTCTAAGATTCGGCTTAGCAGTGCACGACCTGAAACTCGAATTTTAGTTCGAGCGGTTTTTGGCTTACGCAACGTAAATGAGAGTTGAAGATCTCATTAATAGGAAATCAACGGTAAAAAGACAGACAAAAACAGAGTCCGTATGCAGAAGTTATTAATTTTACGCAGACGTTTAACAGTATAATCTCCTTGTACTGTTAAATTTAAGATCGGTCGAGAATTAGCTGACGGTGTCAAAATGAAAGTTGTAGATCTTATTATTACCTACGCGTGGATATAAAGAACGTCAAAAACAGAGGTCGTATGTGAAAGTTACGGATTTTAGAAGTCGGAAGTGTGCTGTGCGAAAATGGGTGATGTGGCACAATCTTGGCCATTGCTTTCTCCCCAAGGCTTGCCACCAGATGGTGACATGTGGCACCAAGTTCAGCCACATTTCACCCTATAAATACCACCTCTCCCACCCTCATTTTCTTCACACCTTTCCCATTCTTTCTTCTCTTTACTCTCTCTCTCTCTCTCTAGAACCTCTCTCTAGCCCCGAAATCCCCCGAAAAGCCTAGGGAACCTCCCTAGCACGAGGCGGAAGCCCCGGAGTGCTCGAAGGCTCCGAGAAGAAGAGCTTTTCGGCTCGGGAACGCTGCTCCAAGCAAAGCCCGGTTTTCTATAAAACCCGCTGTAAGTGAGCTACGCCTACGCTATTTTTAATATAACTTTTATTTAATTATAGTAACGTTATTAGGAACTTATAATAAATACTTGGGCTATTATTATGGGTTATATAAGTATTTTTTTGACGCTTATATAATAATAATAATAATAGCTAGACTATTAATTAGTCTCGACGAATAATAAACTAAACTCTAGTGGTAATAATACTAGGTTTCGTCGAAGAAAAATTCTTTTTAAGAAGCGAAGCGCTGTCTGAGTTCGGAATCACCACCTTTTCCGGTGAGTGCATAGTTACCTTCAACTTACACATAGATATGAAGTATTTTATATAAATTACGTGCTATGTGTGCATATTATCTGAATACTTGCTATCTATGCTAGATGAACGTTGTTATACATGTTTTCAATGATTTAAACTGTATATGTATTTTATATCTACGAAAATGTTGGGGTAAAACATGGGTAGATGTAATAGGTGATGTGTGATAAAATGATGAGAGGCCTCGATGTTGTTGTTGTTGATCCAGTCATCTAGCGGAGTATAGATGACGACCACGGACTCTTCTAGACAGTCCAGTGGAACACTAGCAGGTTCGCAACCTGTAGGTGTTGTGAACGATGTGTTCACCGGTGTACTCCATCCCCCACATGGTTGCCTATTAGGACATTTATTGCTGAGGAATCCCCTTAGCAGTAGTGTCCGTCCCGATGATGATCCTTAGGCTAGGTCCCTTATGATAGGTGTTTAGGGACGTAAAGTGAGGATAACGGGAACGGGTAATCGGGCTATTGTTGATTGATGAAATTAATAAACTTATTTATTGTGGGTTGAAAACCCTATGTGCTCACCAGGCTCCCAAGCCTGACCCACTCAGTTTTATGTATTACAGGTAGTGGCGCATGAGCATAGGTGTGATGTTTTGGACGAGGGATTACGGATATAGGCCTGTAGATATGAAATAATGTAGTAAGGCTTATATTGTACTGTTTATACTTTTGATCTGTACGAACATGACATCCCGAGTCTTTTAATGAATACATTTCTATGGAAATGCTTTTGATAAATCTTTATCATATTATTGTTTTGGGACAAATTCCGCAAACCATTTATTAAAAGATAACTCTGATTTTGAAATAAAGTATAAACAAAACCGGTCTTTTCTGGCCGTGATTTTGGGGATGTCACAGTTGGTATCAGAGCATTAGTTTAAGCGAACTAGGAATTTGTAGGATTTCTAGACTTAAACTTAGAATGCTAAGCGATGATTGTGAGGTGTGAGCACTAGCTTATTTTAGGAATTGTGCCTAAAATGCTTTTATGTGCTAAATGTTTTATGCATGATATGCTGTTATTTTGTTCGGAATCTATGGTCTGTTGCCGACCGGATCTGGAACCTTATGTGTTTAGGATTCTAAACGTACGACTACGATATTAGAACTAGCATGTAAACATGTCGGAGTGATAAGGACGATTTAAAACGTCTCTCCTAAATAAAGATCTAAATCCACCTTATTCGGTATATAGATCAAGATGGTAAGGACCCGTAGCGGAAACGTAAACGCAAATGGGAACGGACACCAACCCCCCGTGATCGAGCAAATACCAGTTGTGGAAGCCGCTGCCGGACCAATAATGATGGCCGGAGTGCAAGCGATGATCCAGGCAATGTTGGATCGTCAAATGGAGGAAACCAGGCGTTTGCTCCAGCAAAATCGAGAGGAAGCGACTATTCAGCTCGAACAGCCCGAGTTGAACGAAGGGCAGACTGAAGAAGGAAACTACAGTGGGACTATTGGTCAAGCCAACCCACCGATAGTTAGGCAAAACCACCAGGATGGAGGAAATGATGGACGTGGATGCAAATACAAGGATTTCATGGCATCCAAGCCACCGAGTCTATCCGGAAGCCCGACGCCGGTGGAAGTCATGAACTGGATCTCTGAGATGGAGACAATGTTTGAGAGTTGCGAGTGTAGCAATAGGCAGAAGACTGCTCTTGCAGTTCCTCTATTGAAATCTGGAGTACTAAGCTGGTGGAAGCTATTAGCTGATTCAATGCCCAAAGGTGAAGCAAGCAAAATGTCGTGGGAGGATTTTCTGGTACAGTTGAAGATGCAATACTGCTCTGAGCAGGATCTTCTGGAGATCAGCAACGAATTCCAGAATCTGAAGAAGGGAAGAATGAGCGTTACTGAATACGCTGCAAGCTTTACTGAGAAAATGAAGCTTGTTCCTCACCTCGTCCCAACTGAACTCTCCAAGGTTAACAAATTTGCCCTCGGATTACCAGCGGACTTCGGTCCAATGGTCAAGCAAACTAGCACTCTGAAAGCTGCCATCTGGGCTGCTAAGAATGTGGAGACCCAGATACGAGAAAAGGGTCTGGAGAGAGTGGAAGTGGGAGAGAAACGGAAATTTGACGGATCCTCGAGGTCCGGTAAGAAAGGAAGATTCTCGAAGTCTGGTTCGAGAGGAGGAGGATCAGAAGCAAAGTGGTGTGACAAGTGCAAGAAGAAGCACTTTGGGAAGTGTGATGGAGGAGTCACTTGTTACAAATGCGGAAAGCCTGGGCACTATGCCAACGAATGCACCCTCAACCAGAAGGCCTGTTATGGGTGTTATGAAGAAGGGCACATTTTGAAGGACTGCCCGAAGAAGAAGGAGGCAGGAAGACCCAACATACCACCAAAGCCGAAGGCGAGAGCCTTCCAGATGACGCTCGAGGCTGCAAAGGAGGCAGCAGACGTCGCTTCAGGTACCTTTCTTGTAAATGGTTTACCTGCAAATATACTATTTGATTCCGGAGCCAATTACTCCTTTGTATCGCATAAATTTGGTGGAAGATTAGCATTGCCTGTAGAAAAACTAGATAATGCCCTGATTGTAGAAGTTGCCAGTGGCAAATTCGTACCTGTTAGTAATCGTATTAGGAACATCGTCATTAACCTAAACGGAAACGAATTCCATGAGGAACTATTACCCATAGAGTTAAACGGTTTCGACATCGTTTTGGGTATGGATTGGCTTAGCGCCAACGATGCCGAGATATTATGCCGAAAGAAGATAGTTAGGATAAACCCACCCGGAAAGGAATCATTTATGGTGTACGGGGACAAACGCAGAGTGAATTCTGGAATCATCTCCTTGATGAAAGCCAGAAAATGTTTGTCCAAAGGATGTGCATCATACTTGGCATTCGTAATCGATGCTAAGAAGGAAAAGAAAGAGGTGCAGAATATACCGGTTGTGTGCGATTATCCGGAAGTCTTTCCCGAAGATCTTCCCGGATTACCACCTGATAGGCAAGTAGAATTTCGTATAGACTTATTACCAGGAACAACACCGATAGCAAAGGCACCTTACCGATTAGCACCGACGGAGATGAAGGAGCTCATGACGCAACTTCAGGAGCTGTTGGACAGCGGTTTCATTCGACCTAGTTCATCACCCTGGGGAGCTCCGGTGTTATTCGTGAAGAAGAAGGACGGAAGCATGAGGATGTGCATAGACTACCGAGAGTTGAATAAGGCAACGGTGAAGAACAAGTATCCATTACCGAGGATTGATGATCTATTCGATCAGCTGCAAGGTTCGAGCTACTTCTCAAAGATCGATCTTAGGTCAGGATATCATCAGCTGAAAGTGAGAGAGCAGGATATTGAGAAGACTGCATTCAGAACAAGATATGGACACTACGAGTTCTTGGTTATGTCATTCGGACTAACCAATGCTCCCGCAGCATTCATGGATTTGATGAACAGGGTTTGTAAACCATTCCTCGATAAATCCGTGATAGTGTTCATCGACGACATTCTCATATACTCGAAAAGCCAGGAGGAGCACGACAAGCATCTACGAGAAGTGTTGGAGGTGTTAAAGAAGGAGAAGCTTTTTGCAAAGTTCTCCAAATGCGACTTTTGGATACGGGAAGTCCAATTCTTGGGTCATGTTGTTAACCAAGAGGGAATAATGGTTGATCCCGCCAAGATCGAGGCTGTAATGAAGTGGGAACGTCCGAAGAATCCCACGGAGATTCGAAGCTTTCTAGGATTAGCCGGATATTACCGACGATTTATCCAAGGCTTTTCTTCGATAGCTGATCCATTAACAGCTTTGACCCATAAAGGAGCTACGTATACATGGAGTGAGAAACACGATGAGGCGTTCGAGAAGCTAAAGAAGAAGTTATGTGAAGCGCCGATACTTTCTCTACCCGATGGAGTCGAAGATTTCGCAGTTTATAGTGATGCATCTGGAGTCGGGTTAGGTTGTGTTCTGACCCAAAGAGAAAAGGTGATAGCATACGCATCTCGACAATTGAAAGAGCACGAAAAGAACTACCCCACTCATGATCTGGAGTTGGCAGCGGTAGTATTCGCCTTAAAGATATGGAGGCATTACCTCTACGGCACGAAGTGCAAGCTCTTCACTGATCATAAGAGTCTCCAGTATCTCTTTAATCAGAAGGAGTTGAACATGAGGCAACGACGCTGGCTAGAACTTCTCAAGGACTACGACTGTGAGATACTTTACCACCCAGGTAAAGCAAATATTGTTGCTGATGCTCTCAGTCGGAAAGTCAATCTTGAAAGAAGAAGGCCGAGAGCGTTAAGAATTGAAGTTGTCTCGATGATTGTGGAAAGTATCAGGAAAGCTCAAGAAGAAGCCTTAGAAAAGAATGACCGAAAGGAAGAACGTTTGGGAAAAACGTTAGTGTTCGGTACGAACAGTCGAGGACTGAAGGTATTCCAAGATCGAATTTGGGTACCTAAGACGGGAGGAATAAGAGATCTTCTAATGGAAGAAGCACACAAGACCATGTACTCGATTCATCCCGGTAGCACTAAAATGTATAAGGACCTAAAACCCTACTACTGGTGGCCGACGATGAAGCTCGATGTTGCGAAGTATGTGGCTGAGTGCGTAACATGTGCGAGGGTTAAGGCACAACATCAAAAACCGTATGGGAGTTTAGAACCCTTACCTGTACCCATGGGTAAATGGGAAGACATCACCATGGATTTTGTGACTAAACTGCCCAGAACGAAGAATGGTCACGACATGATTTGGGTAGTCGTGGATCGTTTCACCAAGAGTGCACACTTCATAGCAGCCAACGAGAAGTGGTCTATGGATAAGCTCGCAAATGCTTACGTGAAGGAAATTGTAAGACTTCACGGTGTCCCTCTTACTATTGTGTCAGATCGTGATAGTCGTTTCACATCGAGGTTTTAGAGGAGTCTACAAGAGGAGTTGGGTACAAAGTTGTGTTTGAGTACTGCTTACCATCCGCAAACTGATGGTCAGAGTGAAAGAACGATTCAGACGTTGGAAGATATGCTGAGAGCATGTACCCTCGAATTCCAAGGGAATTGGGACGAGCACTTACCTCTGGTAGAATTTTCCTACAACAATAGTTTTCACTCGAGCATCAAGATGGCTCCTTATCAAGCCTTGTATGGGCAGAAGTGTCGTACGCCGTCTTGTTGGCTTGAAGTCGGAGAGAAGCAGTTTATGGGCCCCGAGATAGTCCATGAGACTGCTGAGAAATTGAAGGTGATTAGGGAAAGAATGTTAGCAGCTCAGGATCGTCAGAAGAGTTATGCCGACAAGAAAAGACGACCGATAACCTTCGAAGTGGGGATTCCGTTTTACTTAAAGTCTCACCGTGGAAGGGACTTATACGATTTGGGAAACGAGGAAAGTTGAGTCCAAGGTTTATTGGACCATTCAAAGTTCTTCAGAGGATTGGGAACCAAGCTTACAAGCTGGAATTGCCCGAAGAACTCAATGGTATTCATAACACCTTCCATGTGTGTTATTTGAGGAAATTCATGGGAGATGTTCCC
This sequence comes from Lactuca saligna, assembly GCF_052625555.1. Classification (NCBI taxonomy): domain Eukaryota; kingdom Viridiplantae; phylum Streptophyta; class Magnoliopsida; order Asterales; family Asteraceae; genus Lactuca; species Lactuca saligna. The sequence goes on along the minus strand of NC_136421.1, from coordinate 228,059,422 downwards.
GACATAATTCCAATCTCGGAATTAAGGATGGATGAGAATAAAAGGCTGATCGAAGAGCCTGACGCAATTATTGACCGTAAGACTAAGAAGTTACGACGCAAGATGGTCGACTTGGTGCTAGTCCGATGGAAACATTCGAATGGGCCGAATCTCACTTGGGAAACAGAGGATGACATGATGAGTCGCTATCCACATCTGTTTGCTGATGCATGATTCCGGGACGGAATCATCCTAAGGGGGTGAGAATTGTAACGCCCGGGTTTTCAGGGCTAAGCATTTTTGTCAATGTAATAGTCTAGGTCAACTATTGTAACTCTTTTTGAAGTAATAAATATGAAATATTTGAGTATTAAGTGAATTATGTGTGTTTATGTGTTTATTATTTAATTATAAATGTATAATTAATAAAGAATAAAAATGAGCGTCAAAATTAAAGTGTGAGATAATCCCGATATCTCTACATAAAGTTGTAGAATATGTCTCAAGGTTTCCGTGCATATAAAGAATGCCGAAATCCGAGCTATAAAGAAGAAGTTATGGCCCGCCGAAGTTTTACGACAAAACCGGCACGACACCGGGAGACGTAAATAGTGAATTTACGATAGAAGACTTTTTAGCCTTAGCAATCTAAACAAAAGTCGTAGAATATGTTAAACTAAGAACATCGATAAAAAGAACGCCCAAATCTGACTTCGTATGAAGAAGTTATGATTTTTCTAAGATTCGGCTTAGCAGTGCACGACCTGAAACTCGAATTTTAGTTCGAGCGGTTTTTGGCTTACGCAACGTAAATGAGAGTTGAAGATCTCATTAATAGGAAATCAACGGTAAAAAGACAGACAAAAACAGAGTCCGTATGCAGAAGTTATTAATTTTACGCAGACGTTTAACAGTATAATCTCCTTGTACTGTTAAATTTAAGATCGGTCGAGAATTAGCTGACGGTGTCAAAATGAAAGTTGTAGATCTTATTATTACCTACGCGTGGATATAAAGAACGTCAAAAACAGAGGTCGTATGTGAAAGTTACGGATTTTAGAAGTCGGAAGTGTGCTGTGCGAAAATGGGTGATGTGGCACAATCTTGGCCATTGCTTTCTCCCCAAGGCTTGCCACCAGATGGTGACATGTGGCACCAAGTTCAGCCACATTTCACCCTATAAATACCACCTCTCCCACCCTCATTTTCTTCACACCTTTCCCATTCTTTCTTCTCTTTACTCTCTCTCTCTCTCTCTCTAGAACCTCTCTCTAGCCCCGAAATCCCCCGAAAAGCCTAGGGAACCTCCCTAGCACGAGGCGGAAGCCCCGGAGTGCTCGAAGGCTCCGAGAAGAAGAGCTTTTCGGCTCGGGAACGCTGCTCCAAGCAAAGCCCGGTTTTCTATAAAACCCGCTGTAAGTGAGCTACGCCTACGCTATTTTTAATATAACTTTTATTTAATTATAGTAACGTTATTAGGAACTTATAATAAATACTTGGGCTATTATTATGGGTTATATAAGTATTTTTTTGACGCTTATATAATAATAATAATAATAGCTAGACTATTAATTAGTCTCGACGAATAATAAACTAAACTCTAGTGGTAATAATACTAGGTTTCGTCGAAGAAAAATTCTTTTTAAGAAGCGAAGCGCTGTCTGAGTTCGGAATCACCACCTTTTCCGGTGAGTGCATAGTTACCTTCAACTTACACATAGATATGAAGTATTTTATATAAATTACGTGCTATGTGTGCATATTATCTGAATACTTGCTATCTATGCTAGATGAACGTTGTTATACATGTTTTCAATGATTTAAACTGTATATGTATTTTATATCTACGAAAATGTTGGGGTAAAACATGGGTAGATGTAATAGGTGATGTGTGATAAAATGATGAGAGGCCTCGATGTTGTTGTTGTTGATCCAGTCATCTAGCGGAGTATAGATGACGACCACGGACTCTTCTAGACAGTCCAGTGGAACACTAGCAGGTTCGCAACCTGTAGGTGTTGTGAACGATGTGTTCACCGGTGTACTCCATCCCCCACATGGTTGCCTATTAGGACATTTATTGCTGAGGAATCCCCTTAGCAGTAGTGTCCGTCCCGATGATGATCCTTAGGCTAGGTCCCTTATGATAGGTGTTTAGGGACGTAAAGTGAGGATAACGGGAACGGGTAATCGGGCTATTGTTGATTGATGAAATTAATAAACTTATTTATTGTGGGTTGAAAACCCTATGTGCTCACCAGGCTCCCAAGCCTGACCCACTCAGTTTTATGTATTACAGGTAGTGGCGCATGAGCATAGGTGTGATGTTTTGGACGAGGGATTACGGATATAGGCCTGTAGATATGAAATAATGTAGTAAGGCTTATATTGTACTGTTTATACTTTTGATCTGTACGAACATGACATCCCGAGTCTTTTAATGAATACATTTCTATGGAAATGCTTTTGATAAATCTTTATCATATTATTGTTTTGGGACAAATTCCGCAAACCATTTATTAAAAGATAACTCTGATTTTGAAATAAAGTATAAACAAAACCGGTCTTTTCTGGCCGTGATTTTGGGGATGTCACAGTTGGTATCAGAGCATTAGTTTAAGCGAACTAGGAATTTGTAGGATTTCTAGACTTAAACTTAGAATGCTAAGCGATGATTGTGAGGTGTGAGCACTAGCTTATTTTAGGAATTGTGCCTAAAATGCTTTTATGTGCTAAATGTTTTATGCATGATATGCTGTTATTTTGTTCGGAATCTATGGTCTGTTGCCGACCGGATCTGGAACCTTATGTGTTTAGGATTCTAAACGTACGACTACGATATTAGAACTAGCATGTAAACATGTCGGAGTGATAAGGACGATTTAAAACGTCTCTCCTAAATAAAGATCTAAATCCACCTTATTCGGTATATAGATCAAGATGGTAAGGACCCGTAGCGGAAACGTAAACGCAAATGGGAACGGACACCAACCCCCCGTGATCGAGCAAATACCAGTTGTGGAAGCCGCTGCCGGACCAATAATGATGGCCGGAGTGCAAGCGATGATCCAGGCAATGTTGGATCGTCAAATGGAGGAAACCAGGCGTTTGCTCCAGCAAAATCGAGAGGAAGCGACTATTCAGCTCGAACAGCCCGAGTTGAACGAAGGGCAGACTGAAGAAGGAAACTACAGTGGGACTATTGGTCAAGCCAACCCACCGATAGTTAGGCAAAACCACCAGGATGGAGGAAATGATGGACGTGGATGCAAATACAAGGATTTCATGGCATCCAAGCCACCGAGTCTATCCGGAAGCCCGACGCCGGTGGAAGTCATGAACTGGATCTCTGAGATGGAGACAATGTTTGAGAGTTGCGAGTGTAGCAATAGGCAGAAGACTGCTCTTGCAGTTCCTCTATTGAAATCTGGAGTACTAAGCTGGTGGAAGCTATTAGCTGATTCAATGCCCAAAGGTGAAGCAAGCAAAATGTCGTGGGAGGATTTTCTGGTACAGTTGAAGATGCAATACTGCTCTGGGCAGGATCTTCTGGAGATCAGCAACGAATTCCAGAATCTGAAGAAGGGAAGAATGAGCGTTACTGAATACGCTGCAAGCTTTACTGAGAAAATGAAGCTTGTTCCTCACCTCGTCCCAACTGAACTCTCCAAGGTTAACAAATTTGCCCTCGGATTACCAGCGGACTTCGGTCCAATGGTCAAGCAAACTAGCACTCTGAAAGCTGCCATCTGGGCTGCTAAGAATGTGGAGACCCAGATACGAGAAAAGGGTCTGGAGAGAGTGGAAGTGGGAGAGAAACGGAAATTTGACGGATCCTCGAGGTCCGGTAAGAAAGGAAGATTTTCGAAGTCTGGTTCGAGAGGAGGAGGATCAGAAGCAAAGTGGTGTGACAAGTGCAAGAAGAAGCACTTTGGGAAGTGTGATGGAGGAGTCACTTGTTACAAATGCGGAAAGCCTGGGCACTATGCCAACGAATGCACCCTCAACCAGAAGGCCTGTTATGGGTGTTATGAAGAAGGGCACATTTTGAAGGACTGCCCGAAGAAGAAGGAGGCAGGAAGACCCAACATACCACCAAAGCCGAAGGCGAGAGCCTTCCAGATGACGCTCGAGGCTGCAAAGGAGGCAGCAGACGTCGCTTCAGGTACCTTTCTTGTAAATGGTTTACCTGCAAATATACTATTTGATTCCGGAGCCAATTACTCCTTTGTATCGCATAAATTTGGTGGAAGATTAGCATTGCCTGTAGAAAAACTAGATAATGCCCTGATTGTAGAAGTTGCCAGTGGCAAATTCGTACCTGTTAGTAATCGTATTAGGAACATCGTCATTAACCTAAACGGAAACGAATTCCATGAGGAACTATTACCCATAGAGTTAAACGGTTTCGACATCGTTTTGGGTATGGATTGGCTTAGCGCCAACGATGCCGAGATATTATGCCGAAAGAAGATAGTTAGGATAAACCCACCCGGAAAGGAATCATTTATGGTGTACGGGGACAAACGCAGAGTGAATTCTGGAATCATCTCCTTGATGAAAGCCAGAAAATGTTTGTCCAAAGGATGTGCATCATACTTGGCATTCGTAATCGATGCTAAGAAGGAAAAGAAAGAGGTGCAGAATATACCGGTTGTGTGCGATTATCCGGAAGTCTTTCCCGAAGATCTTCCCGGATTACCACCTGATAGGCAAGTAGAATTTCGTATAGACTTATTACCAGGAACAACACCGATAGCAAAGGCACCTTACCGATTAGCACCGACGGAGATGAAGGAGCTCATGACGCAACTTCAGGAGCTGTTGGACAGCGGTTTCATTCGACCTAGTTCATCACCCTGGGGAGCTCCGGTGTTATTCGTGAAGAAGAAGGACGGAAGCATGAGGATGTGCATAGACTACCGAGAGTTGAATAAGGCAACGGTGAAGAACAAGTATCCATTACCGAGGATTGATGATCTATTCGATCAGCTGCAAGGTTCGAGCTACTTCTCAAAGATCGATCTTAGGTCAGGATATCATCAGCTGAAAGTGAGAGAGCAGGATATTGAGAAGACTGCATTCAGAACAAGATATGGACACTACGAGTTCTTGGTTATGTCATTCGGACTAACCAATGCTCCCGCAGCATTCATGGATTTGATGAACAGGGTTTGTAAACCATTCCTCGATAAATCCGTGATAGTGTTCATCGACGACATTCTCATATACTCGAAAAGCCAGGAGGAGCACGACAAGCATCTACGAGAAGTGTTGGAGGTGTTAAAGAAGGAGAAGCTTTTTGCAAAGTTCTCCAAATGCGACTTTTGGATACGGGAAGTCCAATTCTTGGGTCATGTTGTTAACCAAGAGGGAATAATGGTTGATCCCGCCAAGATCGAGGCTGTAATGAAGTGGGAACGTCCGAAGAATCCCACGGAGATTCGAAGCTTTCTAGGATTAGCCGGATATTACCGACGATTTATCCAAGGCTTTTCTTCGATAGCTGATCCATTAACAGCTTTGACCCATAAAGGAGCTACGTATACATGGAGTGAGAAACACGATGAGGCGTTCGAGAAGCTAAAGAAGAAGTTATGTGAAGCGCCGATACTTTCTCTACCCGATGGAGTCGAAGATTTCGCAGTTTATAGTGATGCATCTGGAGTCGGGTTAGGTTGTGTTCTGACCCAAAGAGAAAAGGTGATAGCATACGCATCTCGACAATTGAAAGAGCACGAAAAGAACTACCCCACTCATGATCTGGAGTTGGCAGCGGTAGTATTCGCCTTAAAGATATGGAGGCATTACCTCTACGGCACGAAGTGCAAGCTCTTCACTGATCATAAGAGTCTCCAGTATCTCTTTAATCAGAAGGAGTTGAACATGAGGCAACGACGCTGGCTAGAACTTCTCAAGGACTACGACTGTGAGATACTTTACCACCCAGGTAAAGCAAATATTGTTGCTGATGCTCTCAGTCGGAAAGTCAATCTTGAAAGAAGAAGGCCGAGAGCGTTAAGAATTGAAGTCGTCTCGACGATTGTGGAAAGTATCAGGAAAGCTCAAGAAGAAGCCTTAGAAAAGAATGACCGAAAGGAAGAACGTTTGGGAAAAACGTTAGTGTTCGGTACGAACAGTCGAGGACTGAAGGTATTCCAAGATCGAATTTGGGTACCTAAGACGGGAGGAATAAGAGATCTTCTAATGGAAGAAGCACACAAGACCATGTACTCGATTCATCCCGGTAGCACTAAAATGTATAAGGACCTAAAACCCTACTACTGGTGGCCGACGATGAAGCTCGATGTTGCGAAGTATGTGGCTGAGTGCGTAACATGTGCGAGGGTTAAGGCACAACATCAAAAACCGTATGGGAGTTTAGAACCCTTACCTGTACCCATGGGTAAATGGGAAGACATCACCATGGATTTTGTGACTAAACTGCCCAGAACGAAGAATGGTCACGACATGATTTGGGTAGTCGTGGATCGTTTCACCAAGAGTGCACACTTCATAGCAGCCAACGAGAAGTGGTCTATGGATAAGCTCGCAAATGCTTACGTGAAGGAAATTGTAAGACTTCACGGTGTCCCTCTTACTATTGTGTCAGATCGTGATAGTCGTTTCACATCGAGGTTTTAGAGGAGTCTACAAGAGGAGTTGGGTACAAAGTTGTGTTTGAGTACTGCTTACCATCCGCAAACTGATGGTCAGAGTGAAAGAACGATTCAGACGTTGGAAGATATGCTGAGAGCATGTACCCTCGAATTCCAAGGGAATTGGGACGAGCACTTACCTCTGGTAGAATTTTCCTACAACAATAGTTTTCACTCGAGCATCAAGATGGCTCCTTATCAAGCCTTGTATGGGCAGAAGTGTCGTACGCCGTCTTGTTGGCTTGAAGTCGGAGAGAAGCAGTTTATGGGCCCCGAGATAGTCCATGAGACTGCTGAGAAATTGAAGGTGATTAGGGAAAGAATGTTAGCAGCTCAGGATCGTCAGAAGAGTTATGCCGACAAGAAAAGACGACCGATAACCTTCGAAGTGGGGATTCCGTTTTACTTAAAGTCTCACCGTGGAAGGGACTTATACGATTTGGGAAACGAGGAAAGTTGAGTCCAAGGTTTATTGGACCATTCAAAGTTCTTCAGAGGATTGGGAACCAAGCTTACAAGCTGGAATTGCCCGAAGAACTCAATGGTATTCATAACACCTTCCATGTGTGTTATTTGAGGAAATTCATGGGAGATGTTCCCGACATAATTCCAATCTCGGAATTAAGGATGGATGAGAATAAAAGGCTGATCGAAGAGCCTGACGCAATTATTGACCGTAAGACTAAGAAGTTACGACGCAAGATGGTCGACTTGGTGCTAGTCCGATGGAAACATTCGAATGGGCCGAATCTCACTTGGGAAACAGAGGATGACATGATGAGTCGCTATCCACATCTGTTTGCTGATGCATGATTCCGGGACGGAATCATCCTAAGGGGGTGAGAATTGTAACGCCCGGGTTTTCAGGGCTAAGCATTTTTGTCAATGTAATAGTCTAGGTCAACTATTGTAACTCTTTTTGAAGTAATAAATATGAAATATTTGAGTATTAAGTGAATTATGTGTGTTTATGTGTTTATTATTTAATTATAAATGTATAATTAATAAAGAATAAAAATGAGCGTCAAAATTAAAGTGTGAGATAATCCCGATATCTCTACATAAAGTTGTAGAATATGTCTCAAGGTTTCCGTGCATATAAAGAATGCCGAAATCCGAGCTATAAAGAAGAAGTTATGGCCCGCCGAAGTTTTACGACAAAACCGGCACGACACCGGGAGACGTAAATAGTGAATTTACGATAGAAGACTTTTTAGCCTTAGCAATCTAAACAAAAGTCGTAGAATATGTTAAACTAAGAACATCGATAAAAAGAACGCCCAAATCTGACTTCGTATGAAGAAGTTATGATTTTTCTAAGATTCGGCTTAGCAGTGCACGACCTGAAACTCGAATTTTAGTTCGAGCGGTTTTTGGCTTACGCAACGTAAATGAGAGTTGAAGATCTCATTAATAGGAAATCAACGGTAAAAAGACAGACAAAAACAGAGTCCGTATGCAGAAGTTATTAATTTTACGCAGACGTTTAACAGTATAATCTCCTTGTACTGTTAAATTTAAGATCGGTCGAGAATTAGCTGACGGTGTCAAAATGAAAGTTGTAGATCTTATTATTACCTACGCGTGGATATAAAGAACGTCAAAAACAGAGGTCGTATGTGAAAGTTACGGATTTTAGAAGTCGGAAGTGTGCTGTGCGAAAATGGGTGATGTGGCACAATCTTGGCCATTGCTTTCTCCCCAAGGCTTGCCACCAGATGGTGACATGTGGCACCAAGTTCAGCCACATTTCACCCTATAAATACCACCTCTCCCACCCTCATTTTCTTAACACCTTTCCCATTCTTTCTTCTCTTTACTCTCTCTCTCTCTCTCTAGAACCTCTCTCTAGCCCCGAAATCCCCCGAAAAGCCTAGGGAACCTCCCTAGCACGAGGCGGAAGCCCCGGAGTGCTCGAAGGCTCCAAGAAGAAGAGATTTTCGGCTCGGGAACGCTGCTCCAAGCAAAGCCCGGTTTTCTATAAAACCCGCTGTAAGTGAGCTACGCCTACGCTATTTTTAATATAACTTTTATTTAATTATAGTAACGTTATTAGGAACTTATAATAAATACTTGGGCTATTATTATGGGTTATATAAGTATTTTTTTTGACGCTTATATAATAATAATAATAATAGCTAGACTATTAATTAGTCTCGACGAATAATAAACTAAACTCTAGTGGTAATAATACTAGGTTTCGTCGAAGAAAAATTCTTTTTAAGAAGCGAAGCGCTGTCTGAGTTCGGAATCACCACCTTTTCCGGTGAGTGCATAGTTACCTTCAACTTACACATAGATATGAAGTATTTTATATAAATTACGTGCTATGTGTGCATATTATCTGAATACTTGCTATCTATGCTAGATGAACGTTGTTATACATGTTTTCAATGATTTAAACTGTATATGTATTTTATATCTACGAAAATGTTGGGGTAAAACATGGGTAGATGTAATAGGTGATGTGTGATAAAATGATGAGAGGCCTCGATGTTGTTGTTGTTGATCCAGTCATCTAGCGGAGTATAGATGACGACCACGGACTCTTCTAGACAGTCCAGTGGAACACTAGCAGGTTCGCAACCTGTAGGTGTTGTGAACGATGTGTTCACCGGTGTACTCCATCCCCCACATGGTTGCCTATTAGGACATTTATTGCTGAGGAATCCCCTTAGCAGTAGTGTCCGTCCCGATGATGATCCTTAGGCTAGGTCCCTTATGATAGGTGTTTAGGGACGTAAAGTGAGGATAACGGGAACGGGTAATCGGGCTATTGTTGATTGATGAAATTAATAAACTTATTTATTGTGGGTTGAAAACCCTATGTGCTCACCAGGCTCCCAAGCCTGACCCACTCAGTTTTATGTATTACAGGTAGTGGCACATGAGCATAGGTGTGATGTTTTGGACGAGGGATTACGGATATAGGCCTGTAGATATGAAATAATGTAGTAAGGCTTATATTGTACTGTTTATACTTTTGATCTGTACGAACATGACATCCCGAGTCTTTTAATGAATACATTTCTATGGAAATGCTTTTGATAAATCTTTATCATATTATTGTTTTGGGACAAATTCCGCAAACCATTTATTAAAAGATAACTCTGATTTTGAAATAAAGTATAAACAAAACCGGTCTTTTCTGGCCGTGATTTTGGGGATGTCACACACACTGACAATACCATATTTGTAATAATCAATCAATCAACATGCGTACTGGGCCATCGGCATGACTGGACCGCCCTATAAGGCCTACAGTCTATCTGGATCTATGCCTAGCCTTCGGCATGACTGGTCCGCCACGTGGGCCTACAGTCTCCCCGGATTGCTCATAGGGTGTGTTGGCCTACAGCACAAAGCAGGACCACCTCAACCCAACCAACAAGCAAATACTATGTACGCATAACTATCATATACTGGCATATATAAACATCAAGCATATCTATCACTGGTCATCAATCATAGAATTCTCTCATAACTAGAGTACTGTCCTAGCAGGTCACTAACATACCAATCCCTATGGATCATAAGGGCATAACATACTGTCTACCCTAATTCCGAACTAATAGATCATAACCACATATAGCATACCATAACAATAACAACTAAAAGGCCAGCCTTGGTGCCGTAGACCCTATCGATATAGTAAGGATAACTCACCTCGCAGATGTCGACTCGGAAGGTAAGCTCCAACTCTCGGATCACTTGACACAGACTCCACCACTTATAAGGTACTCCCTAACCCACTAGTCAACCCCTGATCAAATTCAAAGTCCTCAATCAAGGTCAACAGTCCATGTTGACCTCGACTCGCCGAGTTCCTTGAAGCACATTCCGACTCGCCGAGTTATCAGGGTGACTTGTTGAGTTCCTTCGTTTCTCGATCAAACTTTAAGGCCACCCGTCAAGTTCCCTCCTTGCAACTCGACGGATACCCACACATACATATCCAGGAGAAAACTCATCCGACTCGCCGAGTTATTCTTCAACTCGTCGAGTCTATGGCAATCGTCATTGGACTCGCCGAGTTGTTCATCCAACTCATCGAGTTCACAGTCATGTTCATGTGACTCGCCGAGTCAACGTTGTGACTCGCCGAGTCCATTCAGTACTTTTTCCATACAGACCTATTTTGAGCCATGCAACGGCTCCAACCCACAGATCCAAGCTTCTAGGGCATTCTTATCACGTAAAGTTGCAAACTTTACGTGCATGCATGGCTTTAAATGCTCCAAATGCCAAATCTAAGCTCTTAATGGGGCTTCATGGCCAAGAGGGACCTCAATCACGACCAAAACTATAACTTTATGCTTCTAGAATCCGAAGAGGGTCCAGGTCTGAAATTACAACTTCAGATCTCGCCCATAGCTCATCATACCAACTTGATATTCCAAGAAAACCCTAAAAATCAACCAATATAGGAGATCTATAAGGAAAATGCCGGTTTAGGTACCTCTGGAAGATGATATCTGAGATGAATGTGTTGGGTTTTGAGCATTCTAACACTTTTAAGTGTACATGCAACCCTAAATACCTTGGATCTATGTTTTCTCTATTATACATGCAAATATGAACATCCAAGGTATTATCCTAATCTAGCATACAAAACAATGAATATAAAAAGATAGAATACATACCTCTTTGATGTAGAATGTCTTCATGAAGCTTGAGTGCCTAGTGCCTCAAGTATGACACCTCAAATGGTTCACACAACACCAAATACACTTGGAATAACATGAGAGAAATCCACAACTCATGAAATCGGCTAGCCCTTCTTTTACACACACTAGTGCCCGATTTTGATGAATAATGTGATGCTTATATAGTGTGTTACAATTAGGGTAAACCCTAATTGTCATGGCTTTCCATTTCCTTGGATCCATGGGTTCAAATACACCATGGAGCATCCATGGACCATCCTATAGGTTATAGCCCAACTTGATTATCCATGGAACATTAGCCCACTCTACAAGTATGGATGATTTACACAATCAACCCATATATTTAATTAGTCTTCTTTTGATCACTTAATTAATTTTAGATTAATTCTTGATCAATACTAATTAAATAATCCTATTAATATATTAGAACTTATAATATATTAATCAACCTTAAGTGTTATTTCTCTCATTATAGTCTATCCAAATGCATGATGCCATGCAACCCAAATGGACCATGTTGGGCTGGGTCAAGTCTTACCAATTATAGTTATGGACTTATACATTAATCCAACAGTCTCCCACTTGGATAAGTCTAAAACTATGTATTCTAAACACTAGTCATGCCACACACCAAGTATGCATACTATGTTTGTCTATGATCTTTACTTTGTGAAATAGATCAATTGAACATAATTCCAAAGATTCTCATTCACAATCCCAAATCGTTACTGCAAATGCAAGAATTCCAAATTCATGCCATTTACTGAAATATATTAGATTCTAAACTTATATGCACTGATCCTCTTGTAATGATTATGCACAAAGTCAGAAAGACTTGACAAAAACCATTACAGAGCATTCCAAAGGAGATCATCTCCTTAGAAACATCCTTCTTGCATTAAGTTTCCTAATCTTACACAGATTGAATAATTTCTAACTTTGAAACATTTTCGGATTCCATTTTGACTATCACTTCTGAAGAAGAGTTATCTCCTTACAGATTATTGACCAGAATTGTCACTATACTTCCAACTGTCCTTGAGAAACCAATATTTGGTAAACCTTAGATTATCCTCAACAATTGTTTAATCCGTTTAGTCATATCCAATTCTAGACCTTTTCCCTTCTTAATGCCCCAGACATTTGGAAAATTTTAGAAAGGATGAATATAGCACATGTAATTGATCCTATATCCGAAGCATATGGGACACGATTCATGATGTCTCACATAAAGACTAAACCAGTCTTTTGCTATACCATTTCCATTTCTATTTTCCAAGTTCTCATAATTAAGATTATGAAAAGGGATGCCGTAATCATGATCGAATTTTAGAACGCAAATAATGGACCCATATACAGAATTTCCTTATGTTGAGCCATTCCAATATGAAATTCATATATATATATATATATATATATATATATATATATGTGTATATATATATATATATATATATATATATATATATATATATTCTTGACTAAATGATTAAAACCTCACGATCTAAGCTTATAGATTTAAGTTGAAGTATAATTTCCTCTCCCTTAATTATAGCAAAACAACTTTTTCCTAATTGAAACCTTTTGTTTTCCATAATTAATATTGCTAACTTGCAACACTTATCATAATTATCATGCTCCCACTAACATGATGATTATTAGCATAACAGTTATGCTCCCACTAGCTTTGACGTGTACTCAGAAATTAGTTGGACTTCTAGAAATCAATACTTTATTGACTTTCTTACCAAAGTTCAGATTTCTGATACTATATTGCTTTGATAAAACTTTATCATAATCATACACCTTATCTTAGATAGCTCACAGGTGTGTCTAAACAATTTCAGTACTATGAAAAGGGATGCCGTAATCATAGTCTCAATTGTTTAGACCATTTTGCCACTTATCACAAGTCCATGTTAGTGTGCCGGTTAACCACATAGCTCCACTAACGACTTGGAGAATGCAAATATCACAATTACTATCCACTTGGTGGAAGTGTTTCCTCACCATCATTTTCATGAATCGGAGAGAAACCTTATGACCCTTAGATTTAATGGTGTATGTGTTCTTATCCATGTGAATTGTCAAAACCATAGTCACAAGACAAGGATAATGACTAATCCAAACTCATATAGACTGAACTCAATCTTAATTTCTTGCCACCACTACTAGAAAACTGACCTTTAATGACGCGCAAACAATGACACTCGCTGATAGAGGGCGTGCATTTGTGGGTGCCCTAAAAAATAGTGTTAGTTTTGCAAAATTTGAAGGATAGAAGACACGCATTTTTTTGTGCCCTAATTAGTGTTAGAAAAGAAAAAAAAGGAAATGCGGAGGGCGCCTTTTATAAAATGTGCGTCATATAAGTATGTCGCTTTATAAATTTTTAATGAAACACGCCTTTTAGGCGGGAAATGATCGATCGACAAAAATCCCCAAAATTTTGGAGGACCCGCTCATTCATTCCTCTCCACTTGCCGATGACCTTCATTTTCTCCCCTCCTTCTCTCTGTAAAACCTAGCAGCCGCCACCACTAGAAACATGGTTTTATGTTGGCTTCGTTCTGTGTTGTAAGAACGAGAGTCTGATCCTTCATTAATAGCTAAAGGGGGAAAATCCCCCAAAATTTTGAAGTACCCCGCTCACTCCTCTTCACCTCTACCCTACTCCATCTACAACGACTCCCCACGTTTACAAACCCTATAATTCAAAACGATTTTCCATACCCCTCACGAGTGATTTCCAGTCAACGACCTGATCAGCCTCATCGGCAACCTCGGTCTCACCTCACCTCGTCAGCGAGCTGAGGCTCACCTCTACACACATGCGACTACAACTCTTCAAATCACCCTAAGCCCTACCCTTTCTCTCTATTCAGGAGCCAGTAATGGCGGAAAAGAAGATCAACAATGAAGACCAACTGGTTCGATTTCTCCCTAAAAATGGTGCTTCTCTTAAATCTGAGTTTACTCTTCACTCTCTGAGTTTGTTTTCTCCCTAATTGATGCATCCACCTTCTCATCTCGCTCCCTCTACCAGGTTTTCTCTCATCTCTCTCCTCTATAGATGAAGTTTGTCGGAGATGTGAAGGGAGTAACCAAAGGAAACCCTAAAACTGGTACAAATCCAACTTCACTCTTCACTCTCTGATTTTTTTTCATTCCATTACCTTTATGAGACTATCTTTCAATTCATTTCAATCTGTTTATTCCTTCTTTAGAATCTGTGATTGTTCTTTGTTTGAAGATACCTTCCTTTTCTTAGCTCTTTTGATTTGATTGTTTGTAATTCCAGTCAATTGTTTCAATCTCTAAATGCTAACTTTCTAAAAAATATATTTTCTTGAACTAATGATGTAGAAGCTAAGCAGAACAGTATAGTCGAAAGTTTTGAAAACATATTTAAAACGATATGATGACCTTTTATTTTGAAGGTACCAAAGTTCTTTCATGCATTCCACACAGTTCACAGCTTGTTTTTATACAGGAACCTTGATTTTATAAAAAATAGTATCTTTATTGGAGTTAATCGCAAGTGGGTCTGGGGGGCAAACAAAAGGTCCCATACTGGCTCTGATGAAGAGGAGGGAACCCGAGACCCAAATGTTGCTCCCACTGATTTTACTAGTCGGGAAGCTAAGGTCTAGGAGGCAAAATCTAAAGCTACTAACCACTTTTAATGTTGTTGCACAAAATTACATGAATACCCTCCTGAATTAAAATGGATATGGCCATGACCAGGAACATTGTGTAGAGTGAGGGTCTTAAGGTAAAATTCACTATGGTGATGATTTTTTATCAGAAATGCCCCTGGACATGGTCAAGCTTTACTTTCAACCTTCCTTCTACATATCCAGAAAAAAATCATTTAACATGTTCAATACTGTAGAACTTGTGAAATATAAGTTATTAATTAATCATGAATCACTGCTAACACCAACTTTAATATCAGTTTCAATTCCTATGATTAAAATGAGATACATTTTATTTATACTTCATTTTCTAATGATTAACATTCAATTGAATTTGATCACATATATTCTTTTAAGATTCAAGGATAGTCATGGTGGCTTCATGTGGTGTGTCAGTGTTGGCAGAATCAACAGGTGAAGGTACATTTAGTGTGCTATAAGTCTTTTTTTTTTTTTAATTTCTTTTATTTATGTTTGAAACTTAGAAGCAATTTGGTTTGAATATTCATGTTAGCTTTTACAAATATGTTGATGAGGTAAGTTTTATTTTTTAAACCCCTATATTAACCATCACAATAATTGTTGTAATATGCTTATCATGTGTTTTGGATTTTGGATTATCTTATAGGCAGCATATGAGCGTATAAAGGCTAGTGTGGAGCCAAATCTTAAACAATATAAACTAATGGTGTTGTCTAATTAGCTTCTTAGCCGTTTCTCTGTTTTTTTAAATTTAATTTAACATTTTAATTTTAGGCTGTGAAGGTGGCAGATTTTGGGGTTGCCCGGTTTCTGAGTCAAGGGGGAGTTATGACAGCAAAGATTGGAACATACAATATTTGAAGATATTTCCTTTTTCACTGATAAACCCTAACTAATTTGTGAATCATCCTCTAAACTCTAAATTTACCATGATGAATGGAGCTACTTATGTATTGTCGTGGTTTGCAGGTTATAAATCATCAACAATTTGATGAAAAGGCAAATGTTTTCAGTTTTGCGATTGTTTTATGGAAGCTTGTGACAGCCAAGGTAATAATTAAATACACAATTTTACTTATTATCATACATATAGAGTTAAGAATGATCTGAATATGAGGTTGTAGGTTCCTTATAAGAACATGACACCATTGTAAGCAGCCTTGGGAGTAAGACAGGTTAGCATTTCCATTTGATTAGCATTTGGATTTGGATATATCATATATGAGAAAGATTGCATAACATGAGAATGTACATGAATATAAATATTACAGGGCTTCATTAGAAGAGGATGCTGAGACGCTCTTCTCACCATCGTTCATTTCCAAAAGATGGGGTTAGGAGTGATAGAGACAAACAAAAGGGTACCCGTGAAACAAGAGACAGAGATAGGGATAAAGATAGTTGCAGGGAGGACAGAAATGGAAAGGGTAGAGATAAAGATAGAGAAAAAGAAAGAGACAGAGGTGGTGACAGGGATAGGAAAAGGGACAAAGTGAGGGTAAAAAGGGAACATGGACGTGAACCTGAGAAAGAAAGGGAAGATATAGATCAAGAGAAAGAGAAATAACATGAAAGACCACATCGAAGTGGAAGCAAGATCAGAAAGACATGGGAGTGTAAGGGACAGGGAAAAGAGCCATGATAGAGAGGTTAAAGATAAAGAAAGATAAAGAAAAAGAAAAATAAAGGGAAATTAGAGAACCTGATCGTGATCGTGAAAGAAAGTATTTTTTATGTTCTTGTTCTCTATTTACTTTATGCTTGTATTGATAGTATGTGCTTTATGCTTTGTGGCAAGTATCTCTCTTTACTTTGACATGAATAATTATTAATACACCAATAACTTGTTTAAACAAACAGAAGAGTGTATGACAATAGAGGCAACGTGAAATGTTCAGATACCAGTAATGGCCCACCATATTCCGGGTAACAGTTGTTTTCCCTAGGCCAATAGAGACATCAAATGCACCTGCTACAAGCACAACATCCAAGGAGGTTAGTTTCATATCATGTTCCATCACTTGCTGCTAAAATAATGCCTGATATTTGTTATAAAGGGAAAAACTCCAACAAACTATGCCCATTGTTTCATATTAGGTCCTTATGGGTTGGCAATAGCAGGTTTACAGGTTAAGTCAACTTTAAAATGTTGACTCTTCTATAGCCACAAAAATACTTGTTCAAGGACCTAATGTGGACCAAAAAAAGTTCCTGACTAATCTGGGACAATGGGTATAGTTTGTTGCAGTTTTTCCGACTTTACCCCTATTATAAATTCAATGGCATGTTGATTATTTTGTATCATAGATAGATAAAATATGATGAATACTAGGATATTTGTGTCTAGGATTAAACTGCACATGCACTCTTCTGGTAGAATTTACTAGAATTATATGTACAATATATAAGAGTCTCCCATTTGGTAATGAATTGTTGCTTCCAAAAAAAACTATCATAACATGTCAAAACCAATTGGTAAAGCAACCATGTGTAAGTTTTACTTGCAAACACAGTTTATTAGACCACAAGAGTAAGCTTCAAATTGATCATAAAGTTGAGTAATATATAGCAGTCTCCCATTTGACTTTTTTTAGATTCTTTATGATTTGTATTTAGTTTAATCTTCTATCAAAACCAAATTATCCTTGAAAGGAGTTATTAATGATCATCATTTTTGGCGCATCTTGTGAAATTGTTCATAGCTGGGCTGTTAATGTTCCTGTTTGTTTTCATTTATGCAGGTAACAATCTTGTTGAAAGGACTTATGAATCAGATGTTAATGGTAATAAGTTTAACATATGTGTCTTTGTTATACATACAGATTAAATGCAATGGATTGTATTTTTCGTATATGGTATTTTATTTTATATTATGAAATGGATTGTATTTTTTGTATATTGTATTTTATGTCTATTATGAGAGATTAAATGCAAATTTAATTTATAAATTAATAAATTAATAAATATATTTAAAAAAATTAAAATTACGATACGCAAAAATGTGTGTCGTCTTCATTTATGACATGGCCTTTCTTGACTGGGGCTTCCTTGATACGCATTGCGTGTCATAAACACGCATGTCGTAAGGTTACGACACGCAAATGCGTGTCATCTTCATTTATGACAGGGCCTTCTTTGATACGCATTGCGTGTCATAACCGCGCGTCGTAAATGCGGGTCGTCTCTCTTTATGACAGGGCCTTCCTTGACGCGCATTTGCGCATCGTTTGAGCGTTTTATGACGCGCAATGAGCGATGTAAAAGGCCTTTTTTCTAGTAGTGCACCTGGCAGCTCAAGGGCCTGCCATTGCTTCCAAGTTGTTTGTGCAACCAATTGAGAACTCTAAGAACTCATATGCAAAGCCAACTTTAATTGGAATGGGCACATAATATGTCAATACGATAGTTTATGAAACTCAAGCCGTGTGCTAGTGAGGAACTTCAGGTTTTATTCTTGATTAGTTCTTGATACTTTCAAGACCTTTAAGACTCCTACTGTCCTCTTGACCTATAAGACTCCCTTGTCAAACATCCAAGAGATAGTGCGGATTCTAATCAAGAAAAATACTTCACACAATTTGCCTTAGTTGGTCTTTGTTTTATCCAAAACATCACAACTTACCAATTTCAAATGTGCAAGAGTAGAAAACTTTTACTCTTACATTTGACAAGTGTTTTAAACCTTCTTTAAGACATGTCACTCAAATTATAATCTTGGAGTATGACTCTAAGACTTGTGTTGTAACGAAGTATGACTCATCTTCTTGATTTAACCATTTCAACCATTCAAGTTCCTCTTCTTAGTCATAAGAACGCAGTCAGATTTCCTTAGAGAACTAATTTTGACATCGTTTCTTAATCATTAAGATGATCACAAAAACTAATACTAAAGTACTCTCCCATCTTTTCAGATTTGAGAAACTTTTATCCTTTTACCTAAGTTGATTCTTCTTATTCGCTCTATCATACATTGGAACATTTTCCAATGTCTCAGAATTATACTTAAACTTGTAAGTATAACCATATATACTGAACTTAAGTAAATCATGACGAATAATCTTATCAATCTTTTGTGGTGGACTTAATCAGTGCACACGAATGTGTGCTCGATCCCTTAGTCCTTCACTTGACTCACATATACATGTGAACAAGGACTAGTCTTAATTTTCCAAAGTTGAAAGTTCTCATTCGTCATACTGTACAAATTGTATGATTCCAAGTTCCGGTCCACTTGAAACTTGGGTGATGAGAATCTTTCCTTATTTGGTAAATTTAAACACTACCACGAATGAAAGAATCAAATTCATATTTCCACTCTTGCTCTTAATGGAATCTTATAAGCAACAAAAATTTCCACATATGCCATTTTAAGGATATTTTAAAATAAATAAAATCAAAATTTCCTTTTATTTAAAATTTTTTACGGAAAAACTAATACTTATAATGCAAATGTATATGAAAACTTGTTGTTATCTATTCCTAAGAAATTTATCATAACTCCTAAGAAGTAGCTCAAGAATCCAATCTTCAAACTATGCGATAGAAATCTATCTACGCAATCAGATTCAGCATATTCTTTCTTTAAGTTTCTTCAATTCTCTTTGATTCTTAAAACATCAACATGTGACCCAGTCACATCAAGAATCTCAGAATAGAAACTTAGCAGAGTTAGATAGTGGACTTTACCTGAAGTAGAGTTAAATTTATTGACTTTAACATCCTTAGGTAAAATTGGCAGCTTCGCAACCAATGCCCCTTCCTTTGGCAATTTAACATATGGATGCTTTGGTAATGGAACATGGGACTATCATAGACTTAGCCTTTCTCTTTACCATTTGGTTAACCGGGTTGACTATGGCCAATCCCTTTCCATTGGGAAGAGAGAGCTTTACTTGATATCCAATGCCATTATTGTCAATGTCCACAGGTTTTAGGGAGTTGATCTTAGAAAATGGATAAGATCATTAAGGGTCTTGTCATAGTCTATTTCATAGGGGTCCCAAAGGAACTCACTATGTGACTTAGAAAGTAGTTGAGGCACCAACTTTCTCAAGACTTTGACACCCAACTCTCCCGGTTTGTCAATATGTGACTACATCTCCAAGATGTGACCACACATAGACCTTTGCTTGCCAATAGGGCTTGAGTGACCTTAAACTTTCCAAGAACTGGTGGGTTAGGGAGAATAATTTGGAGGAGGTGAAAGAAGTATGATTTCCATGGGACATCATCTTCATTTAGGAAAGCTTGTTTCAAGAGATTTGGGAAGATCATAAATGTCTAAACCAGACATCTTTTTGGGAGATATTCAAGATAATTGATTTAAAGTCCTTAATATAACACCCAATATGAAATATTAAGGCTAGGACCCAACAAACTATTTTATAACTTAGAAGAGGGATGCCGTAATCCAAGCTATAAAATATTTGAAGGTAGGTGAATGACGATTCACCAATTTCCACCAAGATAAACGAAATGTATTATTAGGTTTTAATTGGTTTTGAAACTCCTAGATCTTTGAGATTCATTGAACTTTTCAATGGCATGTTTCAATCTCGAGTGTGCCCTTCAGGTTTTGTGACTGGGATGCCGAGGATCACAAAACAAGGTGTGAAGTAACCATGCAAATTACTTGGTACCCTTAAGTGTTTACCCCTCAACCGATGTGCCAGTTAACCACATGCGCTCCATCGATACTATGATAAACATTAAGTTACCCTTTGCCTACCTTGTTAAATACGAGTTAGTGTGCTGGTTAACCACACACGTTCCACTAACCGACTTAAACAAAGTGCAAAGTGTAATTTCATGGATTAGCACCTTATTCACATTTTCCTAAGTAACTAAGATTGGGTATTATTAAGAGTTTAGTTACCTAGTATTTATCATTAATACTTTTAATGTTGTGGTATCCTCTTGCTGGTATCTATGGTGCACGGATAGATAATTTTGAAGATGTAATAAACTCTTTGCGCTAAAAAACTAATCGCCTCTGGAATCTATCTTTTGAAAGATATTATTTGTACCCGTCGCTTGGCACGGGTAAACGGCTAGTGTGTGTGTGTGTATACATATATATATATATATATATATATATATATATATATACGGAAATTATCAAATGAGAACACCTAAAAGGTTGAGAACACGAGAACAAGTATATTCATTTGTGATGTCATGTATTCATTTGTGGAGAAATGATAAATTTTTACGCATAATCAACATGAATATGTTTTTTCTCTTCAATTGAAATTAAAGGGGTAAAAATTTATCATTTCTCTAAAATGAATATATGAAAACGCAAATGAATATACTTTGTTCTCGCGTTCTCAATGGTTTTGGTGTTCTCATTTGATCCTATATATATATATATATATATATATATATATATATATATATATATATATATATATATATATATATATATATATATATATATATATATATATATATATATACTTGGATTCCTATCACGTGACCATACGTCAGAAATTTGATTGATAATTTTCGGTAAAGTTTCGGCCACCCTTAAGGCTTTAGTATGTATATACACACTTGGATTCCTATCATGGGACCATACGTTAGGAATTATACGCTTTAATAGATGAAGTAGAAATTATATAAGCTACTTTTTTCTTTAAAGAAAGCAAAAAGAGTAGTCAACGACGCATGAAGAGATAAGTAACATCTTTCAATATCCATAGTGGTAAATTTTGAAAACAACCAAAGTATCTAATTACGATTAAAACTAGAACGATTACATTTGAATCGATCATTTTAGCAAAAAAGCGACTAATCAATCTGAAACTTCGTTCTTCAATCAAGCAATTAGTCGCTTGCGATGAAAGATTGCAGAATTAGGAACAGCAAAACGAGCCGAAAACGATCTTGATAAATCATCTGATTCGTTCGACATCAATCCGTGATCAAAGTTCTGTGCATAATCAGAAGCCTCGTAACCGAATCTCGTCGACTCTGAAAATCTGTACATTTTCTTCTTCGCTTTCTGAACCTTTCTCCACAAAATTCTCAAGATAATGCGGGGTTTTGGAGTCGAAACACTCAGAGACAAAAGCTCGTCGAAGTTGGTGGTTCTCCGGCTCCAGCAGCAGCTCAGGCTACCGGATTTGCACCATCTGACGGAGGTTTCCATGGCGGAAAAAGGAAGATGGAATGGATCTAAAGCACCAAACAACAAAGCTGTATTACTTGGTGCTTTATGCTGAATACAAGTGAAGGGGGAAGTAGTTTTTTATACGGAGTTAGTGTGGCTTCTCTGAGGTAGTCATAGATCGGTGTCTTCATTGTTTATTCAGCTCTATCACAAGAGAAATATAATAATTTATATTTATATTTTATATAATAAAATATATATAACTAAACATATTTTAGGTGTATTCGTCATGTTGGAGAATGTGTCTTTTTACAAAAAAAAATTACATATATTTTTTAGTTTATGTTTCTTTAAAACCGCTTTCCGCCGATCGTGGTTAAAGCATGACTAGCAGGTGCATTTTTCATTAAATTAGGATATTGTATAAAATTTTATACGAGACTATCATTGTAAATGAACAAAAATTAAGATATGTGATTTTTTTTTTTTGGTTTCCGATCCTATTTAAAGATAGTTTTATGTTTAGAAAGTATTTACTTCTAAAAACTATAGTGAAAAAAAAAAACAAAAAAAAAAAAAACAAAACATAAAACTAAATCCAAGGCTATACATCTACACATCAATCTATCTCCAAAGCTCTCAATTGTAAATGTTTATAACTGCAAGTGCCCTATAAACCGGTTACATGAAACACACATCGAAATGATATGTCAGGCATGGTGAAGCATATAAAGTTTGACTACATAATATGTCATAACAACTGAATATGATAATAAGCCGCACAAATGAATCAAATACATTAGTACCAACATAAGTTATCCCAGCCATAGTAGATATATGGCTACATATACAGCCACATAACACAAAGTATAATCATCAACAAAACAATGCAAATGACTGCAACATCTACTCTCAATGTAAACTTTGTTGGGGAATTTCGAATTGGGTTATAGGAAATCTGGATCACAAACAGGAATCGTGTGATACACTTTCCTTGTTTAATATTTCAACCCTAATTGCCTTGGGTATCATGAAATCCAAACTAGGATAATTTCTGAAGAAACGATTCTGATTTTAGGCACAAAACACATAATCAATTTTGAGAGAGAATGAAGAAAAAGGCGTTTTTCAGTTTTCTGTTTTTCAACGAAGTCGTTGTATTTCCCGGATTTATCTACTCAACGGATAAATGAGAACAATTTACATTTTTTTAGAAAGGACAGATTAGTCATTGAATTTGCATCTCTAAAGAATGACAGATTAGTCCTTGTACTGTTCTAGATTAGTCGTTGTATTTCCCGGGACCCCCTGACTTGACACAGTAGGTCCGAGTTCGGTACTAACAATGTTTAGTAAATACAAGTGTGCACTCCCACACCTCCTAACTTGTATTATAACTAAAACACTATTCTTGAAACACTTGTTAAATCCATTACACTAAAATATATTTGGTGATTAAATCACCAACAAACTTTGTACAACCTCGATAATTATTATCCTAGCTCAGTGAACGGGGATAAACCGCAACATAAATAATACACAAATCTACACTCGCAGCAATTCTCGGAAATAACAGTTGGTCATCATATAGTCTCATAAAAGAAAATGCATATATGCAATTATGCTGATTCCAGAAAAGACATATACCAAGTACAAGGGAGACAATACTTGTATATGTGTTCATATCGAATCCTAGAAAGACATCTAAGAACTTAAATGGAAATAATGAACATATATGCGCTCATATCGAGTATGAAAAGGCATGTCGTTTTGGAAACAATTTGCATTTTGCGCTTGAATCTTCACACTCACGCGTAGCTAGCCCACTCATGTCAAAAGGTGCGTCTAGAGTGATCAATGATTATCATTGTACTCTAATGTTGACAAAATCACAAAACACAAACATCAAAGAAACATTGGAATGATCATGACCACTTCGTACAACTCACATCTAGTCAACCCACATGCCAATATGATATGGAATGGAACTACATGCAACTACTATGACAAGTGTTATGCAATGTAACAACATAGTAATATAACTATATATAGTTTATATCATCATTTGCAATGTTCTTTGTATATGACTTCATTGGTTCATATATAATTAGCAATATAGTATATTTACATACTAGATCCTACTAAAGTCACGTTTGAAGTGTTCTTCAAATTGTTCGAATGGAATTGAATAAATTAGAGACTATTAATTTTGGCTTTTTTTCAATTTGATGTAAACCTGAAGTTTGCACGGCCGTATAATTATCCATGACCAATTTCAGTTTGTTGTAAACCTGAAGTTTGCACGGTCAAGAGTTTTGTTTTATTTATATCAGAGAATCACCTCTCGTTTGAAACTCTTAGAGAAAATAGCATGGATTTATGGATACAAGTAGCATTTAGTTGGAATAACAAATGGAAAAAAAACACTTATAATTATAACCTTAATAGAGACATCGTTCCCTCTCCCAATTACAATCACAAATTCTTTTAGTAATTCTTTGAGTAACTTAAAAAAGTTAAAGGAGAATTTTAGACGAGGTTAATTTCATAAATGATTAACGAATTATTTGTTTTTTTTTTCTTATAAAATACCGTTTTAAAAATATCAAAGTTCTAAAAAGTTCGTCATGGCACGCCATAACTCCAAGGCTTGTACTTGCAGTCAAACTTTACCAAAACACCGTCTTAACTCATATATATGTATAAAATAGAAAAATAGTTGAAAATACATATAAAAATATTAATTATATACAAAGTTGTCGCCTTAAGTCACGCCTTACAAACGACATGACTCGCCAAGGCTCAAAAAAGCTTGAGGCTTAATATTGCCGTCAAGTGACGCCTTACGTTATTTAGAACCTTGAAAAATACTATCGTAAGGAAAGCATATGGAACATTTTATTCCCAAAATACCCTTATATAAACAGTACTTAGTGAACATAGTGTTCTAGTTGTTTACTGTAACATTCTAAAAATACGGTTCAAAAATTTCATTTTAAAACATTAATAAAAACCATAATTCTCAATCATAAACATAACTCGTTATATCAAATCAGGGGTATCATCTCAAAACATGTTCTTTTTATCAGAGTAAACATCCCGGACCAAAACTTCTTGGTGTGTGTCATGCAGTCATCCCGAGCTCTTCCCTCCGCTACCAGAAGTACCTAAAACCAAAACTGAAAACTGTAAGCACGAAGCTTAGTAAGTTCCCCAATCTACCACATACCATACTGTAAGGGTCGAAGCTTACTTAGGCGTCTAATTGTTCGAAGCTTAAATGTCAATGTATTAGTATTTTTTGTATACTTTCATGTTTCCTATAAATAGGGACTTTACTTAGAGTTAGATAAAAGTCTTTACAGAACTTGTTTTTTACTCTCTGTAAAACTTTGGAAGTATAATAGAGCTGAAACAAGATCATATTTACATCTCGTGTTCATTTCATATCGTTTTTACTCTGATATGATTCTCTTTACTCGATTAACACTTCATCAATTGGTATCAGAGCAGGAATCATAACTGAGATCTGATTTTCAGTTGAGTCTATTGTTTTTTAATCGTAAAATTTGGTTCAAAAGTTTCCGCACTATGAGATTTAGAAAATCATCACAGATCATAAGTTTTGATTTGATTCAGCATTGAATTTGCTTAATCGAGTGTTTGTTTTTCAGTTCTAGTTCAATTCATTCAATCAAATACAAATTTCTTCAAGTTTTTTGAAAATTCAAATCCGTACAACAATGGCGAGTTTCAACATGAACACGATGACTTCTTTCTTGCATCTGTTAGGATCTTCTACTAAAATTCCAATGTTGATTCCAGAATATTACGACCAATGGGCTGATAGAATGGAGGATTATCTAAATGTTTTAGATGAAGAATTATGGAATTGCATCACTGGAACTGCTCAACTTTCGTCAAATGTTCAAACCATTGGATCTTCGAATCCAACTGCTGCTATTGATGAACATTCTGTAAGAATGAAGAAAAATGAGAAACGGTGTCTGAGGAAATTGAGAGGTGCACTACCACCAGTGGTTTACAATTACGTTCGTGGTTGTAAGAGTGCAAAGGAGATATGGAATACTCTCAAGGATAAATATCAAGGAAGCGAAAAGATGAAAATCAACTCTATGAAGCAATGTTTGGTGGAGCTAAAGGAATTCAGACAAAAGGAGAATGAGAGAATCGAGGTCTACTATGATCGCTTCAACGAGCTGATATATCGATGCAATCGATATGGAATCACAAGGTCAACAATGGAATTCAATCTTACATTTGTGATGGGACTTCGAAAAGAATGGAGGAGCGTGGGCATGATGGTTAAGAACTAGCAAAGTTTCGACACATCTTCTTTGAATGATTTGTATAATCAACTCAAAACTCACAAAAGTGAGGTTAATGAGATGGATGAAGAGTCAAAGCTTAATCTAGGTGGTCCTTTGGAACTTGTCTCGAAAGTAACTGAAAAAGAAACAGTTGAAAGTGGTGATTCGAATGCTGAAGAGGGGCTTTTAATGAATTCGGATGATGAAGCAATTGTTTTCTATTCGAACGACAAAGTTAAAAAGTTCTTTAAGAAACCGTTCAATTCGAAGTTGAGGCAGAGTGAAGGAAGAGGAAATTTTGTGAACAAGACTGTTGGAGAGGATAAGAAGAAGATTGAAAAGAAAGAAGTGAAAGTTGTTGAGGAGAAAAGAGAGAAGAAATTGAAAGGTGATTCAGGAGTAGACTGTCACTATTGCAATGGAGCAAATCATTTTGTGAATGATTGTATGCTTCGTAAGAAAGATGAAAAGAAGAACAAGGTGAAGGATGAGGTGTACTACACGGAGAGGCTGGAAGAAGTGAGTACGAAGGCAAAAGGCATGTCTTTGGTGGCAAAAGGCGAACAGGAAGAAGATGGTATTTATCAGATCTGGTCTTCGGGCGTAGATGATGATGAAATGCGTAATCCAACGCATGGTGCCATGTATGCGAAGTTCGAAGATGATTCTGACGAAGAGGTCACATGGCGATGCTTCGTATCCAAATCAACTGACAAGTCTACGATGACTACGAAGGTACGTTCTATTCTTGAATCTTTCAATATTCCTTTAACTTCATATAATTATGAAATTGTTGCTTTTGATGATATTGTTGCTTACTTCGATTCAATTGTTGTGTCTGCTAGTAACGAAGCTAAGAAACTTAGCACACAATTGTTAGAGAAACAGAAGAAGCTATATTCGAAAATAACTAAGATAGAATGTTTAGAAATGAAAATCACAAACATCATGTTTGATATAGATTCTCTTTCAAGTGATGTAAAACTCTTATTAGCACAAAGAAATATCTACTATAACTCTGAAAAAAGACTCTATGGAAAACTTACAGCATTGCATCATTCAAGTGACATCAGCAAAGAACAACATAGAAAGTTATTACCTTTTTTAAATTTTGAGAGAGAGAAGGTTGATAACATTTCTTATGATTGTGAGAAAACAATTGTTGAATTTGATAAAATTCCAGATGATAGATATGCATATGGTATCGTAAAGATTGATGAATGTCTTGATTCGAATGAATTAGTTGATATAGTGAATGATACCTTGACCAAAAATGAACAAATCAAAATTTTGAAAAAGATTGAGAATTCGACATCTGACTTACAATCTAATTTTGCTGATATTGAAGATGATTCTGATAATATTAGTAAAAGGCTACGAAAAAGTAACGAATGGTCAATTCACTGCAAATCGTGTTGCGTATGTGGAAGGCCTTAAATATAATTTGATAAGTGTTTCGTAACTAGTTGTGGGCACTGGCAATCAAGTTGTGTTTAATGAAGAAGGCAGTATTATTTCGAAGATTGAAACAAACGAAGTCTTGTTGATATCAAAATGATATGACGATATGTTTACTCTTGATATCAAACCAATTGTTGGGAAACCATCAATTTGTTTACTTTCGAAAGCTACATCTAATGTCAGCTGGTTATGGCATCGTCGGTTATCTCATTTAAATTTTCGAAATTTAAATAAGTTGGTAATTGAAGATGTTGTTCGAGGCTTACTAGTTTTAAAATTTGATACTGATACTTTATGTGCATCTTACGAACAAGGGAAACAACATCAAAAAGTTCATCCAGTTGTGATAGATTCGAAAATTGTGGAACCGTTGGAACTTCTTCATATTGACCTTTGTGGACCATCAACTGTTGAAACTCTCAACAAGAAACGGTACATTTTGGGTATTGTTGATGTTTTTTCACGATTTACGTGAGTGTATTTTCTTAGGTTAAAATATGAAGTCGCTCAGACGATGATTGAATTTATCAAGCAAATTGAGAAAAGTCTGAAGAAGAGTGTTCGAAAGATCAAAAGTGATAATGGATCTGAGGATAAGAACAAAGTGCTTGATTCGTTCTTAATTTAAAAAGGAATTTCACATAATTTTTCTTCATCATATACACCACAACAAAATGGTGTAATTGAACAAAGAAATTTGTCACTTTGCGAAGCATCCAGAACAAGACTGACATATGCGAATCTTCCTCAATATTTTTGGGCTGAAGCAGTATCCACAGCGTGTTTTACTGAGAATTGTTCTTTTATTCATCGATGTTTCAATATCACTCCATATGAAATAATCAATAATCGAAAACCAAATGTTAAAATTTTCCATGTGTTTGGTTGTAGGTGCTTTATCATGAATCTCAATGATAATATTTCGAAGTTGCAAGCTAAGACTGACGAAGGAATATTTTTGGGATATTCGCATAATTCGGTTGCCTATAGAGTGTTAAATAAAAGAACACAAAAAGTCGAAGAATCATTCAATCTTACTTTTGACGACTATTATGTAAAACAAGTTGACAAACTCTTCGAAAAAAAAGCCAATTATTAATGAATCAACTAATGTAACTGAAATTGTTACTTCATCTGATTTTGATTATGATTTAATTTTTGGTGTTCCTGATAGGGTTGTGAATGTTGCAGATCTTGCGAATGATAATAATCAATCAGAATCTTCAAAGCACATTGATGAATTGGATGTAACCCAAATTCTTGATGACAATATTTCAACATCGAATTCTCCAAGAATTGGCGAAAGTATGCTAAATAATCCAGTGAAGGGGAGCATTTCGATTCGAATACTCAAATTGAGGGGGAGCATTCTTTCGAGGGGGAGAATGGGAGAATGAATGAAGATGTTGAGGGGGAGCATCTAGTTAAGGGGGAGAATGGGAGAATGAATGAAGATGTTGAGGGGGAGCAACATAATCAATATAACAGTAATACGATAAGTCTTGATCTAAATGATGAATTTCACGAAATTAATGATAATTTTTCTGTTGCAGGATCAGAAAATGAAGATTTATACGAAGATGCACATTTGGATTTTGATCTAGCATATCCACCACTCGAAAAATGGACAAAAGATCATTTGAAAGAACAAGTAATTGGGAATCCACAAGATGGAGTTTAACGAGAGCTCAACTTCGTGCAAAGAATAAGGTATTAAATACTCATCAAGAATTTTGCATGTTCAATGTTTTCATTTCGAAAATCGAACCAAAGACTGAAGGATGCAATGGAACACTCAGATTGGGTTGTTGCAATGCAATCTGAATTGGCTGAATTTGAACGAAATAAGGTTTGGAGATTAATTCCTAAACTTGAAAATATTTCGATTGTCAGGTTAAAATGGATTTTCAAAAATAAAACCGATAAAGATGGAAACGTTATTTGAAACAAAGCCAAACTTGTTGTAAAAGGTTGTTCACAATAAGAAGGAATCGACTATGAAGAAACTTTCTCCCCTGTCGCAAGACTCGAGGCTGTTCATATGTTTTTGGCTTATGCAGCTCACAAAGATTTCGATGTATATCAAATGGACGTGAAGTGTGCATTTTTGAATGGAGAACTCGAAGAAACTATATATGTGGAACAACCTCTAGGTTTTGTCAATAAAGATCATCCTGATTATTGTTATATTTTAGATAAGGCGGTTTACGGGTTAAAACAAGCACCAAGAGTCTGGTATGCAACTCTTACCTCTTTCTTAAAACAATCGAAATTTAAACAAGGATCAGTTGACCCCACATTATTTCGAAAGAAAGTTGGGAATCATCTTCTACTTGTTCAAATTTATATCGATGATATTATTTTTGTCTCTACTGACCCTAGTTTGTCTAATGAATTTGAAAATCTGATGAAAAGCAAATTTGAAATGAACATGATGGGAAAAATTAATAATTTTCTTGGTTTAAATATTCATCAAAGCATAGAAGAAATTTTTATCAACCAAGAAAAGTATACGAAGAATTTTCTTGAAAAGTTTGGATTGACAAATAGCACAAAATTACGAGTACCAATGGCAATTGGAACAAGGCTGACACCTTCGTTAGATAAACCAGCAGTTGACTTAACTCTTTATCGAAGCATGATAGGTTTGTTACTTTATCTCACAGCAAGTAGACCTGGTATCATGTTTTCTGTGTGTAATTGTGCTAGGTATCAGTCAAATCCACGAGAACCACATCTTACTATTGTCAATAATATTTTTCGTTATCTCAAAGGCTCAATTTCGTTAGGATTATGGTGTCCTTCAAAAACAGGTTTCTTTATTCAAGCTTTTTCAGATGCTGATTTGGGAGGTTGTAATCTTGATAGAGAAAGCACAAGTGGAGGATGTCAATTACTTGATGGAAAATTGGTGAGCTGGCAATCGAAGAAGCAAACATGTGTTTCGATTTCGACTGCTGAAGAAGAATATGTTGCTGCTGCTTGCACATCACAAATAATTTGGATTCAAATTCAATTGCGTGATTATGCAATAAACATGAAGAGAATTCCATTATATTGTTATGCTCAAAGTGCAATTCGTATATTTCATAATCCTGTACAGCATTCGAAGACTAAGCATATTGCTCTTCGTTACCATTTCATAAAAGATCATGTAGAGGATGGTAATATTGAAGTGCATTTCGTGAAAACCACTGATCAATTGGATGATATTTTCACAAAATCATTAAATGAAAAATTATTTGTGAGAATTTTAGGTGGACTTAGAATGGTCGAAGGGGGTTCTGTTTCGAAAGAATAGCGAAAACTGAACAGTTGTCAGAGTCAAAGGTTACTGTTCATAGTCAACGCTTCGATACCCTTCGTCTTCATAAATTGGAACTGAAAAATTCATGTGTTTGGTACATTTTAAATATTTTATTAAGTTGATTTTATTTTCGAAAAATTCAAAAACAACAAAAAGATTTTTGATTTGTTCTGTCATTTCTTTTCGAAAAATTCAAAAACAACAAAAAGATTTTTCATTTGTTTTGTCATTTCTTTTCGAAAAATTCTAAAACAACAAAAAGATTTTTCATTTGTTTTCTCTTTTATTTTCATAAAATTAAAAATCACAAAAATATTGTATTTTGTATTGTTTTGTTTCAGATAACAAAGATGAATCTCAATTGTTAATGCTTGCAGTTCTAAGGCCAGGTAAAGATTTCGAAACTATTGAACTAGTTAAGGTGTCCCTAGAAGCATGCTACAACATGTTGACCAAAGCCTCGAATGACTCTATGTGTGTTTAACGAAAACCTTAATGAAATATTTCATACAAAAATTTCTTCCCAAGACAGGCTTATATTCACATTAGTCACATGAGCTACCTAACTCTTCTTACATGAGTTAAGAGTTTATTGTTTTGTCCATAATAACAGAAGTACACACGAATTCTTAAACCAATCTTTTTCATCTAAACATTATTAAACGAAGACATATGTTCAAGAGGTCTTTGATTAAACCCATCGAGACTTAGACATATCAAAAATCTGTGTTTATGATCTGACATCATGAGACCGTGATGAAAGTGAAACCCAATTCTCTAGATTTTAAGGAATTGACAGGGAACTTTGTTCCAGTTTTTAACGAAACTTTTGTTTCTGTACCTAGATTCGAAACTCCAAATCATATTCATTTCGTATGAGTGATCTTGATCAAACTATTGGAACCCACGATGTTTGTTACACAACAGGATCCAACACAAATTTTTCCATGAACATGATTTCTGTGAGAGTTTCATTTGATTTCTACGTCACTTTCAAATTTAATTCAAAGCATACTTGTCACTGACTACACTGGTCAAACAAGTGATTTCTGTTACAATTTATCACCTTATGTTTTGGATGATATGTAACGAAATCGTGTATCCACCCATGAAGCCTTGAAAAAGAAGCCCTTCGAAACTTCTCAATAAGTTTTCGATTGTAATTCACTGGAAAACATACAAGCAGTTGATTATCTCTCTTGATAATTAACGGAGTAACTTTTTCCTGGGGTTTAACTGCTTTCGTGTCAAAATGTTTTTGACATCACAAATCCAAAGTTTATCTTTGTTTGAGTCTTATCTTTTCCTTTGGCACACTGAACTCACGAAATCATTGAGGTTCTGCGTAATACCAACTTAGGCTGATGATTTCGAAAGTCTGGCACATGACTTCGCTTTAAATCACAAAAGTGAAAGAGCCTAACGCTTATCTGAAGGTTGCTGGCGGTTCATATTCCATTGGGAGAAATAAATAGGCAGTTAGAATTCACGTCTTGTATTCTATCCGGTTTTCAAGGAGAAGTGACAGTTACTTTTCACGCGTGGCTACTTTATAGAAATAGTGGTGCGAGTTTCAAGGTGCCACGTTGGATTTCATTAAATGCATATCCCGCTTCAAATTCAAACCTCAGGGATACATATAAAAGGGGATTAAAGAGTTCTTTATCAGTTTACGCTTTCAAAAGAAAATTTCCTAAATTTTCTCTACAAAATTGAATTGTTCTTCAGAACATTCCAAAACCCTACTCATGGCTGCTCAAACTAATGTTGATGCACCATCCCAAACCACAGAAGATGTTACATCTCAACCAATCATGAAGATACAAGGAACCAACTATCAAGTTGAAGCAGATGTATCTCTTTACCCCGATGCTTTGAAGATATTGTTGGTTTCTCTAAAGAGTTCTGTTCTTTCTCAACAATGTTTAATTCTTTTGTTGTTCCTCATTCCTGGCTCTCAATAGCAGAATCAACTGCAACTTATAGCAAAGCCCTAGATGTTATTACCTTTAATCTGGTAAACGAAAAGAAGGTTAGATTGACAAAGAAGTTATTTTGTCAAATTCTGGAAATTCCAAATACACTACCATTCACTGCTCTTTTGTTTGCACAAGTGAATCATATGTTCAATGAGATGGGTCATCAACCCCCACTCACCAAGATAAGCGATTTTAAGAAGTCCGGTCTTCCGACAATCTGGAACTTTCTTTTTGGAATCTTTTTTACGCTGCTTGACTGGTCGCAATGTGGGTCTTGAAAAAGAAAGAATGGAGGTTTATGCCATGATTGCAGGGGTATATTATGATATTCCAGTTGACTACTCAACACAATTATGGAAGGAGTTTCAAAAGAGTGTCGAAAACACTAATGTCGTGCACGGAATTTCATGTGCACGATATTGGAGTCTTATTTTGAGGTATTTCTATGATAAAGAAGGGATTCAAGTATTAGATGAAGAGGAAACTGCTGAGTTTATGAAATATCATTTCTGAAGGAAGTTTCAGATGATGCTGCAATTTTTCCACATGTTGCACGCATTCCTGATGCAATGTTGAAAAGAGTTGATCCGACGAATGTTGTGCTTATCGAATATATGACAAAAATTGATCCCAAAGTTGAAACCAGGAAGTTGTTAACAAAAGAAGATGCAGGTCCTTCGAAGAAATCCCAGACAACAAAGAAGACTGTGATCATAAATCCTGATCCAATTGTTCAAGAAACGAAGAAATCCAAGTCTCCCAAGAACACCACGAAGCTAGATGAGCAAGTTTCGAAAGTTGTGGTACATCCAATTGTACCCATTGAACCTGTTGTTTCAGAACCAACTTCAGTTACAATTCCTTCCAATACTGGAGTTTTTGCGGAGATTAAAGCTGAAGTATGGTGGTTCTCCAACTTCGAATGTGGTTCGCAAACCTCACGTTACTCATCAAGGGGTTATTATGCGCGAAGTCCCAGATCCAGTTTCTTTTGTCTCAAAGAAACGAAGAGTTGAAGATATGGCCAAGCGGATTTCGAAGAAAAAAAAGAGGCTGTTAGTTATTCCAATGCAATCTTCTGAAGAAGAAGATGTTCCTGAAACACCCGAACATGTTCCTATTATTGAGCCTACATCTCCTGAGCAAAATGTTGTCATACCACCCGAAGTTTCATTTGCCAAATCATTTCATGAGGAGGTACGGACTTCAGACGTCACTACAAACGTATCTGATACGGATGTAAATGTCATCATGGGTGAAGGAGATCTATCTAAGGAAACTACACAAGCTCAACAAGGTACTCCAATTGCTATTTCTGTCGAACCTATTACTAGTACTTTTGTCTCCTTACGTCCATATATCATCCCTACTACTTCCACCACTGAATCACCAACCTTTGAAAACATCATCAACCAACCCTTTACATCAATTTTTTCATCACAATCCACTGTTCCACCAAAAACGATTGATGAGTCTGATAACGAAGAAGGTGGTTTTGGAGGCACTTTCGAAGATCTGGAATTTGATGATGAAGAAGAATATTTCCCTGACCATATGCTGATGTCCATGAAACAGTTCAAAATTATGAATAAAAAGTTGAATTCCATTATTTAGTCTCAAGCAGATATGGGGGAGGAAGTTATGTTTCTAGTTTTGAAATTGATGGACTGATGAAGGCTTTCGAAGCACGAATAGTGAGCAAAGTGTCCGGTATGATTAAAGACATTGAGTCCAAAATATTGGAGAAGGTTGATCAATCTGATCACACCACAGAGTTAAGAATAAATTCTTTCAATACAAAGTATGTGGGAGCTGTCAAAGAATTAACCAATGTTCAAAAAGAAAGACATACATTGTTTGTTATGGATGTGAAGAAATTGAGAGAAGATGTTAACTTGAAGCTTCAAGAGCTTCGTGATGATATGGTAAAAGAAGATGTTGTTGTTAACATGATTATGCAACTTTACATAAAAAGGTTGATATCATTTGTGATGCTGTCACGAAATATGTTAAGTTGTATGAAAGCTTGAGTCCTCAAAT
This sequence comes from Lactuca saligna, assembly GCF_052625555.1. Classification (NCBI taxonomy): domain Eukaryota; kingdom Viridiplantae; phylum Streptophyta; class Magnoliopsida; order Asterales; family Asteraceae; genus Lactuca; species Lactuca saligna. Next base: position 228,024,205 of record NC_136421.1, on the reverse strand, counting down.
TACTCAACTTTCTACAACTGACAATCAACAGTTTGGGGAGGTTATTGCGATGCTCAAGGATTTAAAAGAGTAAGTGCTCAAGTCTGCTACATCTTCGATAATTACTCCAGAAGTCCTTTCTCAAAAAATTTCACAATTCGAAGCAATTCTTCATAAGAAATTGGCTCCGTTATCTACCATTTCGAATCTTCTACTAACCAGTGCCCTACTTATTCAACCATGGGTGCAAGGGGGAGAGAAGAGAGTTGGAGAAGCTTCTCATGCGAAGGCTAGAGGTGAAGCTTCGCAGGGAGAGGTTAAAGTTTTTGGCAAAAATTTTCCTTCAAAGCTTCCATCATCTAAGCCAACAATTTCAAGTGTTGGGCCAGTTACCTCAACAATTGTGACATCAATGCCAATCATGAAGCCAATTTCGAAGGGAGTTGTAATTGGTTCATCTACTGATCAAGCTGATTCTTCGAAAGCAAAAGATGCTACACAAAAATCAACAGGCAAAGGCAAGCTGATTGTTGTTGAAAAATCAAAGGAAGAGAAGAAAGCAGAGGCCAAAGCTGAGATTGAGAAGTTAGGAGTAGTTCAAAGCATAATGAGGCAAAGTGCGAGTGATCCTCCTGGTTTGAACAAAAGAGATCCTGCCAAACATTACAACTACGAGACGATTAAAGCGAAAGTGGCATTCAGACACATGTATGCATTCGAAAAGAAACCAAAACAGAGTTATGTGGTTTCTAATCCAGACATGAGTCAGCTTGACTTCCCAATTAATGAGATGATGTTCCTGATGCCTCAGTTCAAAATGTCGGATAAATTCAAGAGCGAAGATGTTTACAACTACTTGAAGCTTCATTTTCATGCAGTTCTTACTAAAGCTCCAGAGGAAATTTGGTTATTGATAACTCATAACACACACAAGGGTTACATAGACTCCTAATATCCTAACATATACAACAAGGGCCAACATTGGTGCCTTAGACCTGCTAAACCTAGTGAGGAAACTCACCTCGACTACTGAATCTCACTGAAAAATCCTTGGCTACTGGTCCAACGAATCCTCGAGCTAATCAATACCAAAACAATACCCAATTAACATTTGGGTTCATAACCATAACCATAACCATAAGTCCAGCAATCCATACTTAAGGTAAAAAGACCATTTTACCCCTCGCCTAGTTTGGCCCAAGACTAAGGCTCAAACTCAAAATCAAAAAGGCCCAAAACTAGATAATCATCCAAAGTCCACTTAGGCCCAATTTTCCAAATTGGGCCCAAACCCTCTCATCGGCCTTACCCTAAAGCCCAATAACTTTTCCTAGTCCAATACACTTATTCTCAGATGGCCCAACAAGAAACCAAGCATCCAAGCCCAATAAAATGGTCCAAACTTGAAGCCCCCAAAACCAAGCCCAACAGACTAAGTACGCAGGGCGTACTCAGATGTACGCTAAGTGTACTAGCTAAATGCCTTGTACACCGTGCGTATAGACTTGTACAACCAACGTACTCACCCAATAATCCAAAATCCTCATTAAGCACTTAATTCTTAAGACCAAAAGCCCAAACCATATATCCAAGTCCTAATAAATGTCTATAACCATAAGGTCACTGACTTGGTGCCTTTGCATGCCCCATAAAGACCCAACTTCAAAATATAACACCCTACTTTCAACAAATGGACATAAAATCTTGCAAGGGTGAATCTAAACCCTAAAGGTGACAACTTTATGCATTTAGAACCTCACAAACACCAAGAGTGGCAACTCATAGCTCCTGGAGTGGCATCAAACCACTAGATCACATTCTTGGGGCCAAAAAGGGACCAAAACTCATAAATGACAGATCTAAGCCACTAATGAGAAAGTTCATATCTTTTTACCTCAAACAAGTTGGAAAAGAAGCAAATAAACGAGATCCACAAGCTCTTCCTTGATTCACCACCTTGTACCAAGCTTCTACTTCTTGAATATGAACCAAAACACACCAAAATAAACATAATGAGCTTAAAATACAAAAGAGAGGCGTAGAGTTTCATGCTTGAGGCTATAGAGACAAAGGAGGCTGAGAAATGAGGGTTTCACGGTCCATAATGATGTTTATATAGTGCCCAACCCCGAAAATTAAGGTTGCTAAATGACTCGCGTACGAGTCGTGTACATACACGTATACGTGTCCGGAGTCCCGATCCCCACCTCATACATGAGTACGCTAAGCGTACCATGTGGTACGCTCCATGTACTTGCTTTGCAACTTGTACGCCAAGCGTACCATGTGGTACACCCCGTGTACAACATAAGGACCAAAATGCAATTATCAAATACACAAGGGCCAGAAAGGACATACCAGGATTCCAATTGTTACAATCAATTTACGCCCTACGTAGTGGTAAGCCATGCATACTTATAGTACGCCCTATATACCATGTTGTTAAGCCATTTCCATTTTTAGCTCTTAATCCGTAAAGGCCAACCATCTATTGCTCAGATCTGGCCCTAACAAATGTATAGAGTGATAAAGTTCCTAACTTTATGGCTTTTCATGGCTTAAAAGAGAACAATACCAAATCCCAAGTCCAAAACACACCTGAATTCCCAAATACTCATGCATGGGAGGATGGAAGTGACCAAGCTCCCATTTTTATCACTCTACAAACTCAGAATCATTAGAAAATGCCACTCATCAGGTTTGGAGTAGGTCATACTCACTAGGCCCAAGATCAAGGGACAAAAAGCTTATAAAACCCATAATAAGCTAGATCTATCTAATGAATCATCAAGGTTTAAGCTTTATACCTCTTCGAGGATGTTGAAGAAGAGTAGAGTTTGGATCTACAAGCCTTGCACTTCCCAAGTACACCTTCAATGAAATCCTTCTTCACAAAATACACAAGCAAACCCTCAAATGCTTCAAAATCCGCACAAGATGGCTTCGAGTTAGAGTCTAATGATAAAAAGGACCTTAGGGATTAGAGTCCTTAAATAGGGCTCAAAACCCCAAAATTATGGATTTTACTATGCGCAGTTATGCCCAATGTAACATAGGTTGTACCCTATATAGCCCACTAAAAATGAGTCCTACCCTTCAGCCACTACACCCTACATACCTAATGTACATCCCGCATAGTGTCAAACTCCCTTTTCCCAGCTTAACTTCAAACAACCATAAGTTCTTCATTTCAACTCCGTTTTCGGCGTCCTTTATATGAACGGAAAGGTATTAAAGATACATACAATCCTACATACTTACTTTTGTCTTATCATATACGGAACTAGAAACATAAACCATGCAAGAATACCGATCTATAACTTTTCCCTTTCCACCCTTCGGTTCCAACACATAAATCAAGGGATTAGATCTCACAACCAACATTATCAATCCTTTAATAAGGTCTAATATTTTCTTCCTCAAGACCAAAGCCTTTTCATAATCGAATTTCGATCCACAACCCTTAATTAAGAAATGGCCAGAAACCTGGTGGTACAAGCGGTAACGCCATTAGCTACAACGACCACTATTAGCAGCGACAACCAACACGATTGGTAGTTATCGCTACTAATAGTGGTTGTCGTTGCTAATGCTCACATTTCTTGTAGTATAATATGATCACATGTTCGACGTTGTGCTTTGATATTTTATGAGATTGTTTTATTATATTCTATGTGTTGACTAGAATAATATATAATATCTTTTGCATTCTTTTGAGTAAATAACTTGTAATTAAAGAGTTTACAAAATAGGGACATCTTGTAAAATGTTAAATCATCTTGCAAGATATTTACAAGTTTTTTAAATCATGATCATATATATATATATATATATACACGTGTGTGTGTGTGGGGGGGGGGGGGGGGGGGGTTGTGAAACTAGTATGGTCCGAACACTTGAGATTACATTTATATCTAATTTGAGGATATTGAGATGTTTGTTATGGCATTCTAGAATGCATCATAGCATGTTGGGATATGTAAAGGTTTTGTGTGGTACATTTATGATAAGTTCACATGCTACCTAGTTTGACAAATAACTAACAATGATTGAACCATGGGTTGTTAATAATGCTTTGTGGTAACTTACCTACATGCCCTACTTAACAATCTATACATAGAGAATGTTTAGCGTATAAGATGATTGCAATGAATTTGGGGATGGACATTATGTCTATATTTTTCATTACATATTTACATATATACATTGTTCCGTCTTGTAATGTTTGCTATGATTTTTTGATGTTTATCCTTTAAAAAAGTGCTCGTAAATTTATTGCAATGTTTTTCTCCAATTATATCTTTTGAGATGGTTTTTTAAATGAAGAAAAAAGAGTAATTCCTCAAATATTGTTGCTCATTTGAATACATTTTCTTGAGATATGTTGGTGTATCATACATAGGTGCAACAAAGTCTCTTATGTCTCTATATATGTTGGAGTCTCTCATATATCCGTAGACTCTTTTGGAGAGACAATATTGGACTATATATATATATATATATATATATATATATATATATAATCCTCTATTTTTTAGGATGAGTGTTAATGTAACCCATTTTATGTGTGATACAGTCCCTTATGTCTTTATCTTATAGTCTCCCATCTCTTCGTAAAGGCTCTTTTTAAGAGAAAATCTTAGACTCTACATATACCTTATAAGACATCTAATCGATATGTGACTCACCAGGCTTACCATGTGACATCCCCAAACTTATGGCCTTTTTATAACTTTTTCTTTATGCTTACTTTAAATCAGAGTGATTTTTGTAAATGTGGAATTTGTCTCATAAAAAGTTTTTTTTTTTTTTTGAAGAAATTTTTTTTTGTTGATTTATTAAAACTTGGGATGTCATAACTAATACAAAACATAAGCATAAACATGTCTTACACAATATTAAAGTAGCTTATGAACTTCTTTAATCTCTTAGCAGATAAATACATTATCTATCAATATCTTCTTATAGCTACCTGTGATACAAAGAAATTGAGTAGGTAAGGTTAGGAAACCTGGTGAGTACATAGAGATTTCAACCCACAATCTTATATATATATATATATATATATATATATATATATATATATATATATATATTATATATATATATATATATTAATTCCACAAAACCAATTATTACCAAACAATATATAGATGTGTCTTTGACTTGGATATCTATAAACCCTCATACCTAAACATACCCACCCCAATCGATCCTCACGGATCCTAGTCTCCGAGTATTAGGAAGGGTTATCCCACCTAATGAATAATCAAGTGTTTGTCATCTGGGAGATGACCATACATACCCTTACAATTGCTTGATTTTGACCCACCATTTATGGTCATCCAAAAGATTATGCAGACACACCATTATAGTTGCATGATCTAGACCCACCATTATTGGTTATCTACAAGATTATGCGTACATACCATTACAGTTTCCTGATTTAGACCCACCATTATTGGTCATCCAAAAGAATATGTAGACATACCATTACAATTGCCTGATGTGGACCCACCATTTTTGGTCATCCAAAAAGGAATACAATTTGTACTCTGGTATGTATTTTATACAATCAATACCTGAAAGTGTCAAGGATCTTCATTCCTATCTTACACATGTACATCCTGAATGAGACTACCCGATATCAAAGTTAATTGAACTAGGTCTCTATAATAGGTTTCATCTTTATTAAGCGGCATAATTATTAAACCACCAATAGCAACTCACTATAGATGTAGCACCTGGTTCCTGGTATGTATTCTTGATTATTAACTCTCCTTATGTATTGCATTTTAACCTTGGACTCGGCGAGTTGAAGGACTAACTCGCCGAGTAGAAGCAAGTCTAAACTCGGGTTCAACTCTGGCTATTCGGCGAGTAGGGTTGTGGGACTCGGCGAGTAGACCCTGTAGGTACTAAAACCCTAACCCCGGTGTTTGCACCCTATTTAAACGATCTAACCCAGGCTCCACAACCCATAGCACTCCCAGAGATGTGTAGAACGAAACCCTAGCCCCCTTTGTGTCCTTGTGGGTGATTTTTAGCATTTTGAAGGTGGTTTGGAGCTTAGGAGAAGAAGGAGAAGGTTGAAGAGTGCAAGAAGGGAAGAAGGTACAGAATATACTCTGTGAAGGGCTTCTATTCAGGTAGAAAAGTTCCTACCTTGACCTTTAGTTCATTGAACCCCCTTTCTTGTCCCTAAAAAGAGGTTTTAAGCCCTAAGAACCTAAATCTCTATGTGTTTATGGTTAATGTTCTGCAAGGACTTCAGATTTGGACCTTTAAGACATCGTAGTAGCATAAAGTCTTTGTGGTTGAGGTGATTGAGGTCCCTATTGAGTGTAGGACCTCTTAAAGAGCTTAGAATTGCATGTTTGAGCTCATTGGGCCATGCATGCACGTAAAGTTTGCTACTTTACGTGGTAAACATGCCCTAGGACCATAGATATGTGGTTTTGAAGCGTTGCATATCTCAGATCTGGCCTATTTGGGAAATGGGTCGAGGAACTCGGCGAGTCCCAATGTGGTACTCGACGAGTTCTATGAAGATGGTCTTAGACTCGGTGAGTTTGATGAACAACTCAGCAAGTCCTATGAAGATTGCCTGGAGCTCGCCGAGTTGTTCTTCAAACTCGGCGAGTCGGTACTCAAGTCGGCCCCATAGTCCCGAGTGGTGAGTCAAGGGTGACTCAGTGAGTGGGGAGAGGGACTTGGCGAGTGGGACCGGGTTAGTAAGGGAAGGACTCAGCGAGTTGCTCGTGGACTCGGTGAGTCCAGTAAACTGGAAGTTGACTTTGACTTGGATTTCGACCTGGTCGAGGGTAAAAGGGTCATTTTACCCTAAGAACATCTAGTAGTGTTTGACTGATCGTTTTGTGGGATTTATAACCGGAGGACGTCCGGAGCACCAGCAGCAGTAGACAGTCAGTTTCCGATCAGTTCAGCAGCTACTTTGAGGTGAGTTACCTTCCAGTAGCGGTGGGTCTAAGGCCACAATGCCAGCCCACCAATATGAGATGTATGATTAGATGATTGTCTTTGTGATATTCATCTAGGGTTGCTACTACCTGTGTTATGTTTATGTGTTAGTGACAGTAGGGGGAGATAGTCCCCTAGAATACCGGTCGATAGGGCCGAAGGGGCGGTCATGCCCAGCCTTGCTAGATAGACTATGTGATATATGTGTTATGTGGTAGTAGTAGGGGTGAAATAGTCCCTAGTATCTGGTCAAGAGGACCGAAGGGGAGGCTAGCACCCAGATATGCTAGGCAGTATCCGGTCGAGAGGACCGAAGGGGAGGCCAGCACCCAGATATGCTAGGCAGTATCCGGTCGAGAGGACCGAAGGGGAGGCCAGCACCCAGATATGTTAGGCAGCATCCGGTCGAGAGTACCGAAGGGGTAGGTCGGGCACCCAGATATGCCTGACAATTTATGTATGTTATGTGATTATATGCTATGTGGTATAGTGGGGGAACTCACTAAGCTTCGTGCTTACGGTTTTCAATTTTGGTTTCATGTATCTCTTCAGCTAAGGGAAAGGAGCCGACGCGGTAGCAGCATGTCACACACACTCTTGTTTCCGCAGTTATGAGTTTATTCTGGGATTGATACTCTGATATTTTGGTTGTTTACATGTTGTGGATTTCAAATTTGGGTTTTAGATCTGAAATGGTTTAATTAAACAATGTTTTAATTATTAGTGTTTTCTAAGTAAAGTTTTAAAAATGAAATTTTGGACGTGAAAAATTGGGTCGTTACAAGTTGGTATCAGAGCCCTAGTTTGAGGGATTCGGACACACCTTCGGGGGGTTGTTGAACTCAGATCGAGGGATTAAAAGATTTTGGAAAGAGAAAATGTTTTCTAAAAGGCTAAGTAAAGGGGTTTTAAGAAAGAACAAAGTGTGTGATGTGCGCGACCGGCCGAGCTCAAGTAAGTATTCCCCAATGTACCCATACAAGTTTGTTTATGTTTATCAGTTTCTGTAGAACAGCATGCTAGAATAGGACTAAGGATCTAGGAGTGATGCCTTATGTGCCAGCTTTATGTGCTTCAGTATATGAAAGAGTTGCATGCTAGAGTTGAGTAGACAACATTAGGGTAGCTTGTTTAGGTTATTCCTGATAGTACGAGTTTAGCATTGTATGCTAGTTCAGTTCTCTCTACGAGGATAGAGTTGCTTGAGATTGTTTTCCTTATGTCCAAATGTTGTTTGCTTTTTGCTATGTGGGATTTGAAGTGATGGGAGTTAACTATTAGGTGAATACGTTAAAGTCACATGTGATCAGGGTTGAATAATCTCAGAGTGTTGGATTTGACTCTATTGCGTAGCTCTTGTTTGAGTCCTAACCGTTGTAGAGATGAGTCCCTTACTCGATGGATTATCCGAGCCTCATCACATGTGATTGTATTCAGGTAATAGTTAATTGGCATCACCAAGAGGCCTTCGGCAGCTGAGGACTGGGTTGGATGGAGTCAGAGGCTTCCTAGGCAAAGCCTAGGATAAAGAGTAGCAGTGATCAGCGGTAGTGGAAGGAACCTGGTTGAGTCGAGGCGGTCTTTGGGGAAGGTACGGATAGATGTGGAAGGTAGTATGGGCCCGTACTACTGAAAGCAGAGGATCCGTACCCAAACCGAGGAAGGCTAAGATGAGACCAGGGAACTTGTAGTGGGTGGGATCCCTCCAGGGGTATTAGTATCGCTAACAGTTGTTATTTGTTTGTATTTCAGAATGGTGGTACTACGCCCGAGGCCAGTAGTTGGTAGTTCAGGAGAGGGATTGGGTTCGGGATCAGGCTCCGAGCCAGGAGATGAGAGGCTGCGCGAGTTCATCGCGTCTGAGATCACCAGAGGTATCCTTGAGTCGACCCCCATTATCTTCGGGTCGATCAAGGAGGGGATATTGGAGATGATGGAGGATCGCCTCCGGGCATTCAGGAGTGACATGGCATCTGGCCAGTTGGGATCTTGCACACTGTCCTTCAAGGACTTTCGGGGCAGTGGTGCACCGGACTTTCATGGGTCGAAGGACCCCTAGCTGCCAGACGATGGATTGCAGACATCAAGTCTGCACAGTTGACTAGCTTCTGCCCCGAGGGGTCGAAGGTGAGGTATGCGACAGGGTGTTCACGAGACCGAGCTCGAGACTGGTGGGAGTCAGTGGGTGACTCATTGGGAGCCTCAGCGATCGAGGCTATGACCTGGTCAGATTTTGTGACCAGATTCAGGGCAGAGTTTGCGCCGGCTGTCGAGCTTTAGCAGCTGGCCAGGGAGTTTTTGGATATGAGACAGACGACGGAGACTGTGGCGGAGATCACAGCCAAGTTCCGAGAGAGGGCACTGCTGGTGCCCCAATACGCGGGCGACGAGGACATGAGGAGGACCCGCTATCATGATATGCTCCGGGCTGATATCCGGGAGCACGTTAGTTTTTCAGCTTGCCCTACCTTGGACTCCATGATTGCCAGGGCGAGGGAGGGGGAGATAGATTTGGAGCACATCTGGAAACGGAAGGCGGAAGAAGGACAGTCAGGAGGGGCTTCGGGGAAGAAGCCCAAGGGATCAGATGTGGGGCCGAAAGGCCAACAAGGACGGGGCCGCTACAGGAAATGCGGCAAGACGCACGAGGGGGCGTGCAGGTCGGGATCATTAGGCTGCTATAAGTGCAGCAAGTCGGGGCACTTTAGCAGAGATTGCACTGCTCCGGCAGCAGTTATTCAGACATCTGAGTTGTTGTGCTTCCACTGCAACCAGAGGGTCCACAAGAAGGCCAATTGCCCCCAGTTGACAGTTCCAGTGCCGGTAAAGGCGCCAGCTCCAGTGACCCTGCAGATCACGGATGGCCGGCAGGGCAAGGCAGAGGCTCCAATGGTAAGGAGCCGGGCATTTCAGCTGACCGCCGAGGAGGCACGCGCTGCACCCGGTGTGGTGACGGGTATGATTCTTTCCTTCTCATTATTTATATGATGTTATGATATTGATATGTGCTCGGTTTATATATGTATGTGTTAGGATCGTTCCATGTGAACGGTATCCTAGTCCAGGTGTTGTTCGACTCGGGTGCTACCCGATCGTTTGTTTCCCTTGCACTGAGCAAGAAGTTCACCGAGTCTTCGGGCATGTTGGATTGCCCTTTAGAGGTAGAGATTGCCGATGATCGATCGGTGCGAGCATCAGCAGTGTTCAAGGATTGTGTTTTAAGGTTATTTAAGGAGAGTTATCTGGTGGACTTGGTTCCCATTCCGTTGCGAGGGAACAAGGTGATTATAGGCATGGATTGGTTGAGCCCCAATGGGGCAGTGATAGATTGCGCTCAGCAGCTAGTGCGGGTCAGGACCCTAAGTGGGGGAGAGTTAGTGATTCATGGCGAGAGGCCACAGTGTGGACCCTCAGTCTGTTCAGCAGCGAGGGCTAGACGATACCTTCAGCAGGGATGCGCAGGTTATGTCACGTATGTGATGGATACCCGGGAGGTGGGTGAGGTGACGGTGAGCGAGGTTCCGGTGGTGCGAGATTTCGCGGATGTTTTCCCAGAGGAGCTTCCTGGGATACCTCCGGAGTGATAGGTGGAGTTCAGGATTGACCTAGTTCCTGGTGCGGCTCCGATAGCCAAGGCACCTTATCGATTGGCTCCTCCCGAGATGCAGGAGTTGTCTACGCAGCTGCAGGAGCTGCTAGACAAGGGATTTATTCGTCCGAGCAGTTCACCTTGGGGAGCCCCGATTCTGTTTGTGAAAAAGAAGGACGGGTCACATCGGATGTGTATAGATTACCAGGAGCTGAACAAAATAGCGGTGAAGAACCGATACCCACTCCCGAGGATTGATGATCTCTTTGACCAGCTCCAGGGAGCGTCTTGGTTTTCCAAGATCGATTTGCGTTCGGGTTATCATCAGATGAGGGTCAGAGAGGAGGATGCGCAGAAGACCGTGTTTCGGACGCGCTATGGCCATTATGAGTTCGTGGTGATGCCGTTTGGGCTCACCAATGCTCTTTCCGCATTCATGGACCTCATGAACCGCGTATGCAGACCGATGCTGGATCGATCTGTGATAGTTTTCATTGACGACATCTTGGTTTATTCCAAGACATAGGGGGAGCATGAGGAGCATCTGAGAGAGGTTTTGGAGACCCTGAGGAGGGAGAGCTTGTATGCCAAGTTCTCCAAGTGTGAGTTTTGGTTGCGCGAGGTGCAATTTCCCGGACACCTTGTCAACCTGAACGGGATTCTAGTCGACCCGGCCAAGGTCGAGGTCGTGATGAGATGGGAGGTTCCTAAGTCTCCATCCGAGATTCGGAGTTTCCTAGGATTAGCAGGCTAATATCGGAGATTCATTCAGGATTTCTCCAAGATAGTTGTGCCCCTGACGCGGCTGACGAAGAAAGCCGTGGTCTTTCGGTGGGGACCCGAGCAGCAGGCTGCGTTTGAGACGCTGAGACAGAGATTGTGCGAGGCGCCAATCTTAGCCCTACCCGAGGGCGTAGAGGATTTTGTGGTATATTGTGATGCGTCGATCTCAGGCTTGGGCGCAGTATTGATGCAGAGGGGGCATGTCATTGCTTATGCCTCGAGGCAGCTGAAGCCTCATGAGATGAACTACCCAACGCATGATTTGGAGTTGGGGGCAGTTGTTTTCGCCCTCAAGATTTGGCGACATTACCTCTATGGAGTCCGGTGTACCATTTACACGGACCACAAGAGTTTGAGGTACCTCATGGATCAGCCGAATTTGAACATGAGGCAGCGTCGGTGGTTGGACGTGGTGAAGGATTATGATTGTGAGATCCTTTACCACCCGGGAAAGGCCAATGTGGTGGCCGATGCGCTTAGCCGCAAGGCGGCGCTAAGCAGGGATGTTTGCATGAGGATGACTGTGGTGACTCCTCTGTTGGAGCAGATTCGAGAAGCTCAATAGGAGGCTATCAAGGAGGAGCATCGGAAGAGCGAGCGTGTGGTGGGTCAGGTCTCCTCCTTCGATTATGATAGCCGAGGACAATTGACACTACACCGAAGGGTGTGGGTGCCGTATCACGGAGGTGTGCGCCAGATCTTGATGGAGGAGGCGCATAAATCCCGATTCTCTATTCATCCAGGGGCGACAAAGATGTATCAGGATCTTCGTCTAGATTATTGGTGGCCCTGCATGAAGCGGGATGTGGCTTGGTACGTAGAGCGGTGCTTGACTTGCAGGAAGGTTAAGGCCGAACATCAGAGACCGCATGGAAAGATGCAACCGTTGGACATCCCGTTGTGGAAATGGGAAGATATCACGATGGATTTTATCACGAAGCTTCCCAGGACCGCGCATGGAGTAGATTCGATTTGGGTCATCGTGGATCGATTGACCAAGAGTGCCCATTTTATTCCAATTCAGGAGAGCATTTCGGCCGAGAAATTGGCCGACATCTATATTAGGGAGATTGTGGCACGACATGGGGTGGCAGTATCTGTTATCTCGGACAGGGATGTGTGTTTTACTTCCAAGTTTTGGAAGAGGTTTCATGACGAGTTGGGTACTCGTTTGCATTTTAGCACCGCCTTTCACCCGCAGACAGATGGTCAGAGCGAGCGGACCATCCAGACTCTGGAGGATATGTTGCGGGCGTGCGTGCTAGACTTCGGTCTTCCCTTGGCTAAGTTCTCATACAACAACAGCTACCACGCGAGTATCGACCACCCTCCATTCGAGATGTTGTACAGACAGAGGTGCAGGACCCCGATATGCTGGGGAGAGGTTGGATAGAGAGTTATGGGGAGCACCGAAGTGGTGCTCAAGACTACCGAGAGGATTCAGCAGGTTCGGAGCAGGTTGTAGACTGCGCAGAGTCGGCAGAAAAGTTACGCCGACAAGCGTCGATCAGACCTAGAGTTCCAGGTCGGGGATATGGTTCTTCTGAAGGATTCGATTCAGTAAGTGGGGAAAGTTGGGCCCGAGATTCATTGGTCTGTTCAGGGTTGTAGCTCGGGTGGGCAAGGTGGCATATAGGCTGGATCTGCCAGCCGAGCTCAGACAGATCCACAGCACCTTCCATGTCTCCCAACTGCAGAAGTGTCTCGTGGATGATTCAGCGGTGGTACCATTAGAGGCTATACAGGTTGATGACAACCTGAATTACATTGAGCGCCCAGTCGCAATCCTCGACCGGAAGTCGAAGGATCTAAGGAACAAGAGGGTGGAGTTAGTGAAGGTGCAGTGGCAGCACCGAAAGGGGTCCGAGTGGACTTGGGAGTCGGTGGAAGAAATGATGGAGCATTACCCCGAGCTGTTTCAGGATCGAGCAGCAGACTTCAAAGACGAAGTCTAAAATAAGTGGGGGAGATTTGTAGCACCTAGTTCCTGGTATTTATTCTTGATTATTAACTCTCCTTATGTATTGCATTTTAACCTTGGACTCGGCGAGTTGAAGGACTAACTCGCCGAGTAGAAGCAGGTCTAGACTTGGGTTCAACTCTGGCTACTCGGCGAGTAGGGTCGTGGGACTCGGCGAGTAGACCCTGTAGGGACTAAAACCCTAACCCGGGTGTTTGCACCCTATTTAAACGATCTAACCCAGCCTCCACAACCCCTAGCACTCCCAGAGATTTGTAGAACGAAACCCTAGCCCCCTTTGTGTCCTTGTGGTGATTTTTAGCATTTTGAAGGTGGTTTGGAGCTTGGGAGAAGAAGGAGAAGGTTGAAGAGTGCAAGAAGGGAAGAAGGTCCGGAATATACTTTGTGAAGGGCTTCTATTCATGTAGAAAAGTTCCTACCTTGACCTTTAGTTCATTGAACCCCTTTCTTGTCCTTAAAATGAGGTTTTAAGCCCTAAGAACCTAACTCTCTATGTGTTTATGGTTAATGTTCTGCAAGGACTTTGGATTTGGACCTTTAAGACATCGTAGTAGCATAAAGTCTATGTGGTTGAGGTGATTGAGGTCCCTATTGAGTGTAGGACCTCTTAAAGAGCTTGGAATTGCATGTTTGAGCTCATTGGGCCATGCATGCACGTAAAGTTTGCAACTTTACGTGGTAAACATGCCCTAGGACCATAGATCTGTGGTTTTGAAGCATTGCATGTCTTAGATCTGGCCTATTTGGGAAATGGGTCGAGGAACTCGGCGAGTCCCAATGTGGTACTCGACGAGTTCTATGAAGATGGTCTTAGACTCGGCGAGTTGGATGAACAACTCGGCGAGTCCTATGAAGATTGCCTGGAGCTCGCCGAGTTGTTCTTCAAACTCGGCGAGTCGGTACTCAAGTCGGCCCCATAGTCCCGAGTGGTGAGTCAAGGGTGACTCAGTGAGTGGGGAGAGGGACTTGGCGAGTGGGACCGGATTAGTAAGGGAAGGACTCGGCGAGTTGCTCGTGGACTCGGTGAGTCCAGTCAACTGGAAGTTGACTTTGACTTGGATTTCGACCTGGTCGAGGGTAAAAGGGTCATTTTACCCTAAGAACATCTAGTAGTGTTTGACTGATCGTTTTGTGGGATTTATAGCCGGAGGACGTCCGGAGCACCAGCAGCAGTAGACAGTCAGTTTCCGATCAGTTCAACAGCTACTTTGAGGTGAGTTACCTTCTAGTAGCGGTGGGTCTAAGGCCACAATGCCGGCCCACCAGTATGAGATGTATGATTAGATGATTGTCTTTGTGATATTCGTCTAGGGTTGCTACTACCTGTGTTATGTTTATGTGTTAGTGAGAGTAGGGGGAGATAGTCCCCCAGAATACCGGTCGATAGGGCCGAAGGAGCGGTCATGCCCAGCCATGCTAGATAGATGATATATGTGTTATGTGGTAGTAGTAGGGGGTGAAATAGTCCCCAGTATCCGGTCGAGAGGAGCGAAGGGGAGGCTAGCACCCAGATATGCTAGGCAGTATCCGGTCGAGAGGACCGAAGGGGAGGCCAGCACCCAGATATGCTAGGCAGTATCCGGTCGAGAGGACCGAAGGGGAGGCCAGCACCCAGATATGCTAGGTAGCATCCGGTCGAGAGGACCGACGGGGTAGGTCGGGCACCCAGATATGCCTGACAATTTATGTATGTTATGTGATTATATGGTATGTGGTACAATGGGGGAACTCACTAAGCTTCGTGCTTACGGTTTTCAGTTTTGGTTTCAGGTATCTCTTCAGCTAAGGGAAAGGAGCCGGCGCGGTAGCAGCATGTCACACACACTCTTGTTTCCGCAGTTGTGAGTTTATTCTGGGATTGATACTCTGATATTTTAGTTGTTTACAAGTTGTGGATTTCAAATTTGGGTTTTAGATCTGAAATGGTTTAATTAAACAATGTTTTAATTATTAGTGTTTTCTAAGTAAAGTTTTAAAAATGAAATTTTGGACGTGAAAAATTGGGTCGTTACACTAGACAAAACTATCCTATCTTGGTGTATATATTTAGCACAAAGTATTTAGGCGTTAATATACTTTTATTCTTTTCCCTAATCATATTTCTATTATTGTTATCATGTGATAATAGATATATTTTTTTTTACATATATAGAACCATATTTGGTTCGCATATTGTACATCCTCAAATACATTTCTAACACATAAACCAACAAATAAGCATATAGTTCACATACAGACTTGCTATTAGATATTTAATGCTTAAGTTAATACTTGTATTAAAATCATGTTCATTAAAGGAACTATGCACTCACCTGATAAAAGTGGATGCCTCAAAATTTAGGTACAACTTTTCCTTGGTGCTTTATCTTTTCCTCTGACGTGACCTAGGTTCACATTACTAAGTCTTAGTCTTATATTCCTGGCAACTACTAATATTCTAGATTCCTTACTAATCTCAATGTCTACATAAAGATCTATCAAGTAAGAAACAACCATATAGAATCATATCGAAGTTAGGGTCTGTTTGATATATAGAGTATACTGTTTGGAAATCTCACTTTAAACACCTCACTAAATCCAGCCTAGACATCATCCCCGTAAGTAGATCAATTAGTACAATGAAGTGGAATTACTAATAAATGGTATTTATAGGGTCATAATAACAACTTATGACTATAAATATAAGTTGAACTAAAAGCGAAAGGGTGTAGCATAACTTACAAAGGCTTTAGCAAAAACCGAGAAATTGTAAAAAAAGAATTCTGAACCCGAAGAGGCTATCTAGCAGTCCATAGCCTTACTATTAACCCCTAAAAACTCGTAAACTTGGTCCTCAAGAATGCTAGGAAATTTGAGAGAATGAATGTTGAATAAGAAAGTTGTGATGAAATGAATGGATTTTTCATCTTGTTTATAGCATTCCAGGAGATCCTATGCCCTGCGTAATATAGTGCTACGCATTGTGTAGAAAGGATGCATCTGAAGTTGACACGTGTCAAATAAGTGGTGGTACACGCCTCACATTCTACAAGCATGCGCGTCGTGGCTTTTTGCGTAAGGTACACAATAGACACTTCAAAAATTCGTAACTTCTCTATAAAAACTTCGTTTTAGGCGTTCTTCATATCTGCGCATAGCTATCGACAAGATCTATAACTTTTTTTTAGACTCCATTGGCTAATTCTCAATTTCTTTTTTATTTATTATTTTCAGAAGACTTAGACTGCTAATCCCTGTTTAAAATTCATATGTTTTTCATATGGCATCCATTCTCAACTGTCTTTTTATTAATGGCTTCATATTCACGATATCTTCAATTCTCGTTTAAATTGTTTCAGCTAACAATCAACGGATTCGAATTTTTATTCTAGGCCCACACTGCTATCTGGAAACTTCGAAAAATCATAACTTCTTCTTACGAAGTCAGATTTTAACGTTCTCTATATGCATGCTCTCATTTTAATAAATACTATGACTTTCGTTTAGATTACTTAGGCTAAATTATCAAAAAAATATTTTTTACGATAGGCAAAGTTGTGCCAGTTTAATCGCGAAACTTCAAAGAAGCATAACTTCTTCATACGAAGTCGGATTTCAATGTTTTTTATATGTCTCGAATCCTTGTCACATGTACTATAACTTTAGTAAAGATTACTTATCCTAAATAATCTTCCATCAAAAAGTTATTTTTTAATGCTTAATATATATCTTAATTGACTATCCCGAATTTGCGAGCATTACATACCAGGTCCAACATACTACTTTAACATGTGCATATGTTACTAGCGGTTTCGGTTGTGCATCTTGGATAAGTAGAAGACTTTTGTTGTTTTATGACTTTCTCAAATGATTAAAATGGTCTTTAAAAACCTTTTTGATTTATTTTCTATTGCCATTTCAAACAAGTCCATATAAGGGGTGTTTTAATGTGTATGGGAGTTTAAGTTTAAGTGACCAAGATAATTACTTGTTGTAGTTCTTAAATTTAAGTCACAATGCACAAGGGATGATTTAGGGTATTTGTACCGGAAAAGACCATATTGAGATATGTGATCTTACTGAGATTAAGAAGAGAGTGAAGACGCTTAGACTTTGAACCAATGACTTTCCATGAAGAAATTAAAAGTATCATGCATATAAGTTAGTGAATTGTGAAAAAGGAGGGTTGACTCCTAAATTATGACTTTGTGTAAGAAAATGAAGAGTGTTATGCATAAGATCTGGTGTTTAGAGGAAAGTGGGAAAGCTTTTGTGCATTTTCATGAAACGTTCTTGCAAGGATAGTCACAAAGTTGTTCAACATCTAAATTTGTTGAACACCATTGAAATGAAGACAAAAAAGGAGGATTTTCTCAAAACATACAACCCCTACGGATAACTTTGGTACACATTGTCCTCTGCGTGACAAAGGAATATGGTGAATATGGTGTTCAATGATAAGAAATATTGTACGGGTGATGATGATATTGAGCATTCAAGGGTATGAAGCAGACTCGAGAGAACAAATTCATCATAGGAATGTTGAATTAGATTTTCTAATGCATGGAGAAAAATAAAGGAGAGTATAAAATATAGCATTTTGTAAAACGAAATCTATATTTTTCAAAATGTCTTTATTAATTATGCAAATACAAGTACCATTTTATTTTACAAAATAAAATCAATATTTAAAAAAACCTTGTTTGATTATATATTAATTCGTTGTCCATGTTATTTGTGAAATCTGGATTTTATAGAATTATGCACATCAACTATTATTTAGACACTCATAGAGAAATTTTGTGGTAAATGGCTCACAATGGATAGTATCTAGGGAGTAACACAAGCATACACAACAACAACAACAACAATATATGACCATTTTATAATTATAGTTTCTTAAAACATACTAACTACCTATATATGTTGAATTTAATCGATATTGATGTTTAATTTGTAAAATGTTATTAGATAATAAAACTACTAACACCAATACAAAATTAATATATTCATGGACACGATTTGATACAAGAAAAATGGTAATTTCCATAAAAGACTCTATATTCTTACTCTTTTTCTTTTTAACCTAAAAGACTTTTCTTTTTCGGAAAAGACCCTACTTTTATGTGCTACTTATTATTTCAGACCTAACAGGTCACCAATAGGTAAATTAGGTATTTTTGTTTCATAAAAGACCCTATATTTTGTAGTTGTTATCATTTTAGACCTAAAATGTTTTTTTTTTTTTTCAAAATAAACTCAACTTTAAAATAGGTTATAATCTTCATGACTAAATATATAAGATACTTCATGATTACACCGAAAAAGAAAGTATAAATATATACACTAAAAAATGTTATCTAATCTATTATCTTTTATTATCTTTTAAGCGAATATAACAAAAGAATTGCAAAATTTTATTTTTATCTAAAATATATAATTAAACTTTATCTTGGATATATATTATATTTTAAACTTGATATATTGTTTATAGAAAATGTTATTATTACCGCTAATAAAAAGTTTGATGTTAATTTGATATTTTTTGGTATCATGAATAATACATGACTAAAAAGAATCTTTTAGCATAATAATTTTTTTTATTTGTAGAAAAAAAAAACACCATATAATTTTACAAACTATATACAAAATAATTTTTTCAATTTGTCTATTATACTTATTTGGTGTGTTTGGACATATTTCCCTCTCACTTTTCTATGTTAGTTTTATTGGCCGAATTTTTTAATCAATTTTTTTAAGAACAGTTAACAAACGCACTCACTATCATACTCCTAAACCAAAGTCATAGAATAATTTGTAGCATTAATCCATTATTAAATAATATGTTTTAATTATATCAAATAAATACATAAAAATATTAATCCTAAACATTCTTATTAGTTTTGTTTAGATATATGAGATTCAAATTTAAGGCTTTCTTAAAAAATGTTAACATAACATATGAATACATAAAACCATATTTTAGGAATGAAACCATTTGAGCATAAGTTGAAAATCCAAATAATAAAAATGATACCGCACACTTAAATATCAAAATATGATGGTTGACATTATTAACAGTGGTTGAAATGTGGTGAATGAGCAAAACTGACAAAACTATGAATTTTTGTTGTAGAGAAACGAAAATTGAATAGTTAGCCTACTACCTAATTTTTTAATGTATCTTATGTATAAATGGTGTTTACTGTTTAGATCAATACATGGTGTTTGTATATCATTGTTATTGATTTTTAAGGATAATCATAATAATTACCAAAATAAAATTTAGGATTTTATTTTAATTTTAAAGGATATAATCATGTTTTTATGCATGAACGAAGTTAAGTTTCATTAAATCGGTGTAGTTAAGTACCTTATACAACTAGTGTAGTTAAGTACCTTATACAACTAGTGTTAAAGCTGTAATAAAAATCTGATAGATTTTTATTCAATTATGAATAACGAAAGCTGAAACTCTAAAAAAATAAATTTTTTATTTTATCGTAAAATTATATCAATATAAATTGTCTATTTATAGAGAATAAAAAATTATGAATTTTGATATATTTAAAATAATTTTTCGATAAAAATGGTTTTCTAAAAATCGAAAAAAAAAAAGTATGTTTTTTTGTATATTAAGGTAATTGTTAGCATGGTTTAACGAAATATGTTTTGTTAGAAAACACATGTTTATCCGTTATCCATTTCCGCTGGTACGTCTAAATGTTTTGCGGCAAAGATTGATTCTCTCATTCTCAACTTTATTTTTATTAAACCATCATCTCTCTCTCTCTCTCTCTCTCTCTCTCTCTCTCTCTATATATATATATATATATATATATATATATATATATATATATATATATATATATATATATATATTGGTTTATGTGAGGCGACCTAATTTTGTGACACCGTAAGACGCAATCCTAACCACTCATTTAGTAGAAAAAAAACATTTTTAAAATGCAAAATAATTGAAAATTTTCAAAAAAAAAAATCAAATATTATTTTCGGAATTTATATTTTCCAAATAAAAAATATAAAAAATACCAAAAAAATATAAAAAAAATACATTTTTTTACATATTCTAGTAGAGTACTATAATATTCTATACATCTAATAAATCTAGTAGAATATTTTAATATTCTAAAAATCATATTAAAATATTTACAATATAATATTCTATTAGAATATTTCACATATTTAAAAAAAATGGTAATTTTTTTAATTATTTTTTTTAGGTAATTAAAGTTCCCAAAATAATAATTAAAAAAAAAAATTGATTTTTCTTTTTATTTTGCATTTTAAAATTATTTTTAAATTTGATCTCACGGTCTAACAAAATTAACATCGTTTCAAATAAACCTATATATATATATATATATATATATATATATATATATATATATATATATATATATATATATATATATAAGTTTATAACCCATGGAAATCACGGTTATAAAATTAATTAAACTTTTATAGTAAAAACTCAAAATTATTAATCAGTTATTTTAGATAAATTATTAATTTAAGAGATATTTTTATTAATTATGTGAAATTATAATCGTTGATTCAAATAAATATGTAAAACTAATTTTTAATATATATTAGACATTTTTTATTTGTGAATTAATGAAAATAATAATATAAAATTCAAATTTAAAATTTAAAATTTAAAATAGAGAATAAATACATTGACAAATAGCATAATATTAATAAGGAAGTCTAATAAATTTAAAATTAAGAACTAATAAATTGATAAGTGGCAAAACATTAATTAAAAAGTCTTATATGATCACACATGGCAAAAGATTATTCTTTTATTAGTATAAGGAGAGGATATATATAAAATTGTGAAACAGCTTGACAGGTTTTAGTTAAAACCGTATTGAAAATTCCAACCATTTAACTAAACAAACTTAGATTGAGAATCTTAAACTCAACCAACAAATTATTGAGTTGGGTTTGTGTTGAGTTGGCAGTTTGTGTCTTTTTTTGCCAACTCTACAAAATATAGCGGTTTTTCTATAAATCATCCTACATTTTATGATTTTATCTCTAAAAGATGAAACGAAAATTTTCCTTCATAAAGAATCCCGTCAAACGGGCGTCAAAAATGTACTTCAATACATGTCTCCTAAATTATTTTATTCAAAAACCTCGCATTCAACACAATAATCATTTATAAAAACAAACTAAAGAAATCAGCATCATGTCTCAACTCGTAAAGATAAACTATGTTGATATAATTAAAAGCGGATCACAAAAACGACCAAAATGGGGAACGAAATATCTCCAAATAACTGCCTTTTCAACATGTGTCACAAATGACCTCTTAAACATGTAACTCCCATTTTCACTTTTTCAGTACTTATTTATGAGATTTGCTTTTTTCATACTTTTTTTTTTTTTGCGAAAATGACGTTCATATTTCTTTGAAAGAAATGGTAGTTACACGTATTTCAATCAATAAGGCGAAATAACAAATTAACAATATGTAAACCGGAGTGTATGATGTCATTATATTTACATTGGGGTTTATTTTATGAATCAGCTCTAACACAATAATCAATAATCACCCCCCGAAAAGAAAAAACTAATTTAAGGAGAATTTACCTAAAACCATAGCATGATTTGTTTCTTCTTGATAGCTTTTGTCAGTGTTCTTCCACATCACATCACTGATCACAAAAAACTCATTATTTTTTTTTTTGTAAACTAAACAGAGGGATTTAAATCTTTTCATTATATAATGAAACTGGGAAAAGGTTTCAATTTACCGCAGGATAACAGTCTTGTCGTTCGATTGTTTGATTGTTTATGTTCATCACAACCTCACATGATAACTTGGCCTGTTCATCATCATCAGTTATTATTAGAAGCAAATATATGACAGATGAGAATTGAAGATTGAAGATGGAGCAGATATGCATGAATTATGATAATGGAATCAAGGTTCTCTATGTATGAATCATCAAAATGATCATTTTTTTTAACCAAAACATGAACAACCTAGACATGTATGCTTTAAAAAGTTAGGTGATGTTTCTTTCTTTTGATCATTGCAATATCTAATAAAAAAGTACTAGATTACAGGCTATAGATAAAGATATAGATCCAGATGGCTTAATATGCACCCTAACAATTCTACCAGATGGAGTTTCAATTGATAAAATTCATGCTTATGCAATGCATTATTTTCTCAAGAGTGTAATAGCAGTCATAAAGAACGCAAATTTGAGTGGATAATCAACTAAATTCAAAAGGAAAACGAAACTTTGTTATGGTACTTTACTTTGCAATAACTGGAGCTCATAACAATCAATATGAGACACAGTTCTATAACATCAATCAAATAGGAAGAGTTGTGTTTTTTGGAAGTAGTAATTAACTGATTATCAGCTATAACTTGAAATTAACCACGAACTGAAGTATTAAATCCACCAGAAAACTGCCTGTAGATTATACATTCATATAGTATTATACAAAATAGAGATTAACCAGACAGATATCCATACCGAAATTGGCAGTTGAAAGAAGAAAATTCCAAGGCTGCCGCGAATTTCAGGGGTCGTGGTAAACGGGATCGAACCTTTCACCAGATCTTGAAACAGAGAAAATGCTTCGGAGATCACTTCTGATCCATTAAGAACCAGTGTAGCATCGATATACGATGTACCGAATGCCTTAACCTTTCCATCATCCGATGTGACAAACCCTAGCTGCTCTCCCCTGTACCCGACCGAGACATTGAGAGACTCATAATTGAGCGAGTAAACATCAGGATTACGAACCTTAATTTTTACACCTAACACAATATCAAGGGAGATCTTAGGAACAGCGTGTATTTTCAGACGGTCGAGCCGAAGATTGACCACTTTCAGGTAAGGATCAGACGGCCAGATAAAGTAGAGAGCGACGGAGAGAAGGAGGATGGTGCTGGCGAAGGAGAGATAGCGGCGGCATAAACGACGCCACCTGCGGTGGCCGGAGGGAGAGTAGAAGGGTAAGACAACGACATATTGGTTTTGTTGAGGAGTAGAAGGAAGAGCATCGTAGCGATAGTCGGTGGGAGGCGGTGGTTCGGGTTTTCCGGACGCCATGATTTCGAAGTTTCGCTGTGGTTTCCGCTGTAAATAGCAGGCCTTTTATAAATTGTGCACTTCGGTCCTCGTTTTTCTCTCGATTAGTTATTATGTTTCATCCCAAGTTGAGTTAATAACAGAAAAGCCATTAAGTTTTCCCACAAATTTTGTTTTGACCCTAAATTAATTTTTCATATTAATTTTGCCATTAATTCCGTAGAAACCTTCAATTTCACTTTCCCTAACTTATTGTCAACTGTTTTATATCATACACTATTTTTTTTTTTTTTTTTTTTTTTTTTTTTTAATATTATACAACCCTTGTAAAACAGTATAACAAAAAACTGACAGCGAGTTTCAGAGGACCTTTAATTATAAAAGTGGAGCGTTTGTATCATCTTTCCATCGAACCTCCATTGTTGCGTTGCATGAATGACTACCTTCTGGTGAAAGTTTTGGAGATAGAAGCATCTGAAAATTGCATTGTAAGTTGCTCTAACCATCAATTTCATGTTTCCTTTTATTTGATTTCATACATATCGATGATTTTTTTATTAGTGGTTGTTATGGCATCCACATCATACAAAAGAAAGGATAATATTATAAAATATAGGGTAATACCAAAAATGAAATCACATTAACATACAACTAAGCCTCCTTCACACTTGAATCATACAAATCAAATTAATAACCTTTACCAAATCATACAAACAAGTGAACAACAAGCTTTTGCTTACATCATATCATACCTCATGAAAAACTTGCATTTGGATTTTGGTTCATCCTTTGAGACCTCAAGCTTTTATACATATGTGAACAAGCCCGAGAAAATTCCGACATTGCCCTGAAAACCTCTGGTAAACCCGTCTTCAAATTCATCAAAGATTTATCCCTCACTTGAATACACTGCCTCTGGTACCCTTCTTCCTCTTCCTCCAATCTCTTCTTCAATAACTCAACTGTAATTTGTTGTTCAGCAATCACTTCCTTATCATGCTCCATATCTTCCGAACTTCTTTTCTGAATATATCTATTATACCAATCTTCAAACTTTCGTGTTTTTCGCGTCAACTCCCTTCTTGTTTCCTCACATCTTTCCTTCATTTTCATTTCATCTGTTTGGTACTGAAAGATCGTGTCCATGACAGCTGCAAAGTTGTGTATAGCTGTTCTTGCTCCTTCTTCCGGAAGCTTCTCAAGGAAATCGTTCCATGTTCTTAAAAGGGATTGGATTGGTGGGGTTTGTGGTCTTTGAGGTGAGGACACTTTTTCTCTTAGGTTGTTGTCGATTGGGATAAGGTTGAGTTTTAGCCAATTGTTGAGAGCCTTTACATATTCTTTTTGGTGTGACATGAGTTTTTCAAATTGGGAATGCCACATTTGGACATGATCGTGAAGTTGGCTTGTGTTTTTGTAATGGAGTTCGCTTGTTTCTTTTGGTGAATGAGAGATGTCAAGAGATCGTAAAGCTTGAACAATTTTTGATTGGTAGTCGTGTTGTAATTTCATGTTTTCCCACATTTCCGCCATCCTATTTAAAAAAACATTTACAGTTAAAAGGTTATTCTTCCAACAACCCCTGACACAGTCTGGCAATCAAGGATCCATAGGGAATTGGCAACTACTTTTTCAATCCACATTGGAATTGGATTTTTCTGACCATTTATCTAAAGAATAATTTTGAGAAGAATCATAAGGATTTGAAACTTACCCATTGACAAGTTGGACGAGTTTTGGGTACAATTGTTCATCACGAAGCCGATTGATTTCAGAAACGGTTGAATCCATTGATTGCATGTCTACGATGTATCTTGTGTGCAGATGACTTACAGTTGCTTTTGTTCTCTCCAAATGATCGGTGCTAGCACCACGTTTTTTGAGTTTATTTAGTGATGCGATCTTTTTGTGGTACTCAAGTTTCATCAATTCACCTGCCTGTTGACTTGAGCATTAATCAATATGTTCAACTTAATCCAGTAAGATATATATGAGTGATTCTTTTACTTGATACAGAAAGATGACTTCTTTATACAGACAAAACTTAATGGAAAATGTGATGTGAAACTGTGAAAGTACCTTGACTTCATCATATAGCTTCTTCTCCCATGCAAGCATCTTGTCCAACACTGTAGCATGAGTTTCATTCTCTTCAGAATCAAAGTCATCCTTCTTATCATCAGCATCTGGTAGTCCTTTAAAAGACTTATTCCATGTAATCACGCGCATGACTCTTGCAGAATGATCTATATGCCCTGAAAACCAATAAGCCAGTCATCGATATCAGCATTAAGAGAATTTTCTACTAAGTTCTAGATCAAATCTTGCAAACAGTTTACTACCAGCATAATTAAGAACATGGATCGTGCTGATATACCTCGATTATCAGCAAAATTTGAGTGGTAATGCAGTCTATTGGCCTCGAGCATCTTTGAAACCTCATTGGCGCTTTCTGATGCTTGCAGAAAACAATCATCAAGCTTAGTAAATATCTGCAACAAGTCCAGACTCTGTCCACCACCACCCTTCGCGGATGATCTTCTGACATCTGCTGGAACTGACACAGGAACCCGAACCTTCTTTACAGCTTTAGGTAGGGGTGGTGGAGGCTCTTCCTCCACTTCAGTTGCCAATTCTTCAACTTCATTATCACCACTACCGCCACCTCTTTCATCGCCGCCGTTGTGATTCATATGATTCTTCATAGACCTGTGTTGCACCTGCACCTCCTCCTCCTCCTCCTCCAACACTTTCCGTTGGTGGATTTCTTCACGTTCGAATCTACTGCTATGGCTATCTGCTTCAGCCAGACTCGGACCTGTAACATTTTCCATCGGCGGGAAAAAGTAATCCCATGAAGACATCCCGTGAGACGGAGGTGGAGGCGGTGCGGCACGATTGAGAGTGTTTTCGGTCGGACGTGGTGGTGTTGGCTGGGGTGGAGATGGCGGAGGGAAATCCTGTTTTTCGGCCTCTCTTTTCGAAACACTTCTGACACCGGCACCAGCGGAGCTTCTAGAACTAGTCCGGTGCTTTAAGCTACGATCATCAATCTCATCATCCTCGTCGCCTTCTTCGATGATCGGTTCAGGATGCGACTTGAATTCCGGTTCCGAAATGGTGAACTCCGGCATAGTAGCGGCTCGTTGGAGAGGCGGTGGTGGGGGCGGAGGGAAGTTTTCGTAAGGGGGTTGTGGTGGTGCTGGAGGGAGAATGGTTGTCGAAGAGGACACTGCGTCAACAGAGGAAGGATGCCGGTGATCAGAGAATTGAACCTCGCCTTGGGCGTAGTCACTAAGTGCGGCGCCGGTGTTCTTGAGAGCGGCGGCGTAGGAGAAGTGGGCAGCGGCGAAGGCGTTCCGAGCAGATACTGATTCTTTCATCACTGTTTTCCTTTCCTTGCACCGATTCACAATTTCTTCGTTCTCGATCTTCGATTGTGTACAACCCATCTCTGATAAGATCCGACTGATCTACAAACCAATTATTTATCAGAAAATTGGAGGAATCAATTTACAGTGTAATCTGAGTGCTTTCTGGTCTGTACTGTACAGTAGGGAAGAACGGAGAGAGATAGAGAGAGGTGATTTGGGGATAC
Source organism: Lactuca saligna (assembly GCF_052625555.1). NCBI lineage: Eukaryota > Viridiplantae > Streptophyta > Magnoliopsida > Asterales > Asteraceae > Lactuca > Lactuca saligna. The sequence continues at coordinate 227,997,227 of NC_136421.1, read as the reverse complement.
TGAAATGCGAATGTTAGCCAACGCGAACATCCATGATGACGATTGTCAGATACGGCGACGTTTTGCAAGGCCGACAAACACTTGGAAGTTCTTTTGTACAAGGGATTAGGAAAGTCAAAAAGATTGCCATATATATATTTTCACTTCAACCCCTCTTGTTGTAAGTCTTATGATTCTAGACCCACTAACTTTTCTTTTAAAATTTAAGATTACGTTCCTTTAAACCATTTATATGTTCTGTTTACATATTATACGAATAAATGAGATGCTATTATCATATCATTGCTGGACGAGAATAAGTCGAAGTGATCCAATAAAATAATACGGCATATACTCAAAACCAAAAAAATTAATTGGATTTATAAATAATACATAATTTAATTGGATTTATAAATAATACATACAGATTTCGACGGAATTTCGGTATGTTTAGTGTTGGAGGAAATAGGGCTTGCTTTGGAGATTTGGATGCAATTTTTATCGTGCGAACACTTTTCGAACGGATATTTCTAACATATGTCTGACTTACAAAAAATTCAGTATACAATAATCCAAGATGACACTTACGATTCTAAGAACAGAAATCGTAAGTCAAATTGGTAGAAGAATTTTTGTTTTGGTTGAAGAAAACAAGAGCTAATAATTTTCGTGTCCGTTTCTTAAAGAGAAAAATCGTTTATATATAATAAACAAGATTGGGGTTGGCCGTCATCTGGTTTTTTTGAAACAAATCAAGAGTATACAAATTAATGAGGAAACAAATCAATGGAATCTAAATTAATGAGGAAACAAATCCGAAATTAATGAGGAAATCAATGGCTACCAAAATTGATAAGATTTGTCAATTTTACCATAATTACCCATCTTCTAAATTAGTTAGGAGAATCAAGAATTTAATTGCATTATCAATGGTTACCAAAATTGATAAAATTTATCAATTTTACCATAATAACCCATTAAAATTCGGTTTTTCCGTAATATAACTAATTCAAATTTTCGAAGACCTTTTTGGAGAGTTGTCCCTAAACCCTGCATTTCTGTCGTACCGGCTTATAATTCGATCTTGTGCATGTGTGCACTCCGCACAAACCTTTACATATATTATATTACAAATTATGAAGCCCCTTAGCTCACATTCTAGTTCCAGTTACATAAAATGAAACGGTAACATTTCCTATTTTAGTGTAACCCTTGAAAAAACATAACCTTATCAAAACAAACCAAACTAATACATAATGAAAATATTGAAATGATTGAATTTTCACTTAGTATCATACACTTGCAAATACTCGAGAATCAAGGTGTTTAAAGAATTGAACTCATCAACCCATTTGAATATCATAAAGTAAAATACATACTAGTTTACTGAATTTCTAGTAAAATACAACTTGACACTATTATAAAGTCGTGTGTTCCAATCCTTTCATGATCGTATTAAGGTCAAGTCCACAACCTCTTGAAATGCGGCTACACTTCACAATCACGTAGGTAACTCTTTTCCACGTATCTGCATATACATTTATCAAATTAATTATTAAGAAGTTAAACTTCGACCTGACTAACTTGCAGAACCGAAGACATACCCGGGATAAATACTTCATGTGTTCCAATCTATAAGTATGAGATTTTCACATTGAATTCAACTCTTAACATTATATTAGGAGAGAATTGGGTGTCTCATCATTACATAATTAAATGGACTTTAATCCTATCCCGATTACATACTTGTGCACTAAGTCTCTTGTTAGACCTTTAGTCAGGTGATCTGCTAAATTTTGTTGTGATTTCACAAACTTAAACTGAAATCATACCATTCATGATTAGTTCTCTAATCATACCATGTCTAACACCTAGGTTTCTAGACTTGCCATTATAAACCTTGCTATATGCCTTAGCCAAAGCAGTTGCACTATCATAAAGGATAGAAATAGGTGCTATTGGTTTAGACCACAAAGGAATCTCATATACTAAATTCCTTATCCACTCTACTTCTTTACCAGCATCTGATAACGCAACAAACTCAGATTCCATTGTTGAGTTTGTAATGCAAGATTGCTTCTTTGAAGCCTAAGAAATGGCACCTCCTCTAAGCAAAAATACCCAACCAGAAGTTGAGGAATGGTCCTCCATGTTGGTTATCCAACTTGCATTTGAATGACCTTCTAAAACTGAAGGATTACCCAAGTAACTCAAACTATAATACATGGTTCCTTTAAGATACCTAAATACTCTATTCACTACTTGCCAATGTTGAGCACTAGGATTACTAGCGTACCTGCTTAACTTGCCCACGGTAAAAACAATATCATGTATGTTACTTATCATGGTATACATCAAGCTACCAATAGCCTTAGAGTATTCCAATTGTGAAATAGGAACACCATTATTTGGCATTAATTTCACACTAGAATCCATAGGAGTACTCACAGGATAACAATCGGTAAAATTAAATCGCTTGAGAATTTTCTCAATATAAGGACTTTGAGTCATTACCATACAATTGTTCATCCTTTTAATTCTTATTCCAAAAATTACACCAACCTCTCCTAAATCTTTCATGGAAAACTTAGATGATAACAATTTCTTTGTTTCATCTACTTGATTTTGGTCGGTACAAAAAATCAACATGTCATCTACATATAAGCAAATGATCACTCCAGCTCTAGTAGCATCATCAAATCTACTATAAACACATTTGTCACATTGGTTTGTCTTGAATCCAGAAGAAAATAATGTCATCAATTTTTTATGCCATTGTTTAGGCGCTTGTTTCAGCCCATACAAAGATTTGACAAGCTTACAAACCATATGCTCTTTTATCGGGCATAATGAAACCTTCTGGTTGTTTCATGTAAACTTCCTCATCAATATCACCATTTAAAAAGGTTGCTTTCACATCCATTTGGTGAATAACCAGATTGTGGATTCTTGTCAAGCCAATCAACAATCTAATAGGAGAAATACGTGTAATTGGAGCATACATATCAAGATAGTCAATACCGGGTTTTTGTCTAAAACCTTGAATGACTAACTGAGCTTTGAATTTGTCAATAGTCCCATTAACATTTATTTTCTTTTTGAAAATCCATTTGCAACCAAGTGGTTTAGAACCCGGAGGCAAATTAGACAACACCCATATGTTGTTCTCCAGGATTTATGACATTTCATCATCAATTGCTTCCTTCCAAAAGGCACTATCGCGAGACTCCATGACCTCTTGATATGTCTTAGGATCATCTTCAATACTATAGCAATAAGATTATTCATGATTAATTTCATCCCTTGAACCTTCCACCAAATACAGTTGGAAGTCGGATCTAAAAAAATTCGCAATTTGGCCTATTTTACTTCTACGAAGCTCTTGTGGTTCTTGCACATTACCACCATCTTGACTTTCTAAATTTTGCATATTATTATTACCAAAAGTCAAATCCTTAGGCCTTTGAATTGATGAAAAACGCATCTCATCAAAAATTGCATCCGTGATTCGATAATGGTGTTAATCGAAACTGAATCATTAGGTTCTATTATATAGAACTTATATGTCTTGGAATGTTCAGCATATCCAATGAATATATAATCAATTCCACATTCTCCCAAAAATTTATTTTTTGGACTCGGTGAGTTTTACAACTTCCCGACATCCCCAAACCCGAAAATAACTTAGATTTGGCTTTTTCTTGAACCAAAGTTCATATGGGACCGTTTTGTTCCTTTTATTTGGAACCCTATTTAATAAATAGCAGGTTATTAACATGACCTCTCCCCTGAATCTATCACTCAATCGCGAGTACGGCAACATCAAGTTTACCATTTCCTTTAAAACTCGATTTTTGCATGCAACAATACGATTCTTTTGGGGTGTGTAAGGTGTTGTGATCTCATGAATGATACCCACTGATTGGAAGTATATGGGATCCATATATTCACATCCCCTATCAATCCTAAGACATTTAACCGGATTGCCCAATTACAATTCCACCTTGGTTTTGTATATTTTGAATTTATCTAAGGCTTCGTCCATATAAAGTAACAAATACACATAGAAAAACCAAGTGCAGTCATCAATGAAGGTGACTACATACTTTTTATTTTCCCAAAGAAGAAGTGGAGTAAAAATCACATAGGTCATTGTGTACAAGTTCCTAAATAGATGAATTTCTGGTGACATTAGGAAATGGCTTTTTTGTCACTTTTGTAAGCATGCATGTTTTATATTTCTCAGAAGTCATATCAAAGACTGGAATTAATCCATCTTTTGACATCTCATGCATCCTTCTAAAGTTGACATGACCTAATCTTACATGCCAAAACATAGATTTATCAACATTAGAAGCAGAAGATACAAATACAAAATTTTGAACAGGTAATAATTTGTCAACAATATTCTTCATCCATATTCATACGGTGCAGTTTAAACCGACCATATATGCCAATGAATCATTGTATTGTTTGGTGACAACCCTTGAACCGTCCATCTTATAATTATTAAAATCACTGAACATAAATTTCTTGCTAGAAACGTCATCAGTGATGTATTTCAATTCAAGGGTGTCCCACAACTCCTTGACAATCAAAGCTTTACTATGGATATCAAATAGAGCATCAGACATACCATTCAGAATGTGACCTTTGCAGATGTAGTCATCGTTGTCCCACTTCTGTCTCCTCCTTATCTCTTCAATCATCTCATCAACACCCCCCTTAACTTTTGTTGGTCTTGGAGTAGTCAGCACGTATGCTGATTTCAGAGTAATCAGCATGAAGTGCATCTTCTTCTTCCAGCATCTGAAAATCGACACCTTCAAACTTCTCCAGCTTTGCAAACTTTGTGGTCATCTCGCGGATTGAGTCTCCCATCTCTAGAAATAGAAATATCAGTTTGATTATTGGATGAAATAGGGTTTACTTTGGAGATCTGGATACCACTTGGAGCGCATGAACACTTTTGAACTGATATTTCTACCCTATGCCTAGGTTACAAGAAATTCAGCCTAGGATAATCCAAGAGGACACTTATGATTCTAGGCATAGAAATCGTAAGCCAAATTACTAGAAGGATTTTGTGTTTGCTTGAAGAAAACGAGAGCTAATAATTTGTGTGTCCCTTTCTCAAAGAGAAGAGTCGTTTATATATAATAAAGGAGATTAGGGTTGGCCATCATCTGTTTCTTTGGAAACAAATCAAGAATATCCAAATTAATGAGGAAACAAATCAAGGGGATCCAATTTAATGAGGAAACAAATCCGAAATTAATGAGGAAATCAATGGTTACCAAAATTGATGAGATTTATCAATTTTACCATTATTACCCATCTTCTAAATTAGTTAATAGAATCAAGAATTTAATAGCATAAACAATGGTTACCGAAATTTATCAATTTTAACATAATAACCCATTATAATTCGGTTTTCCCATAATATAACTAATTCAAATTTCCGAAGACCTTTTTGGGGCGCTGTCCCAAACCCTGTGTTTTTGTCGTGTCGGATTATAATTCGATCTTATACATGCATGCACTCCGCACAAAGTCGTACATATATTAGAGTACAAATTATAAATCCCCTTAGCTCACATGTTAGTTCCAAATACATAAAATGACATGGTGACATTAAAATCACCAACATTTAGGTGATGTTTGTTTTCTTAAAAAAACCCTTCAAACCACTTATTGTTGCGCCGTGCAGCACATGCGCAACACTTGGCCATTCGCAGCTGTTTGTTTTTCATAAGACTTCTGACTTAAAAACTGATGCGCGTGTGCTGCGTGGAGCAACACTAAACCAACTGTTTCAAACCTCTTCATGCATTTGTTTAACTTACTGCAGCAGTCTGCAAATGTTAAAAAACAAACACACTTGTTATTACATGATGCAGCCGTTTGTTCCACCTCTTCTGCTACAGAAGATTGCAGAGGTGGTCCGCAGACTTTACACAATTTCTCTTCGAAAAAACAAATAACACATTAGTTTCAACCATTTGACTAATGCTTTTAATTTGACTTTTTAATTATACGTCACTGATATATTAAATAATAAATAAGTTGGTTGAATGTCACGTTTACCAATTACCATTGTGTTTCGTTTATTCTTACACCTTGACATCTTGATGTTGATTGAAAACAATCAAAAGATAATAATTCGTTTGTAAAAAGTATAAGTCATCAACAAAAATAAAAGTTTAGTAAACTCATGTTTGTATGAAATTTAAATAGGTGAACTAAAAATAAACACTGGAAAGGTTATGGCCTTATGGGGTGAGAAATAATAGGTGCCTATTAATAAAGATAAGGGGTTGGTACATTTAAAGAAAATAAATAAAAAATTATGCTCGTCGATAGGTCGGTTAGAGAATTATGTCACAGTGAAGGAAAATGAGTTAATAAGATAATATATTTTTGTTATGTACACATTTATTTTTTATTGTCTTTTTGTAAAATAAGTTCTTGATGTTATTTTTTTTATATACGTTCAGTCCTTATGACCGACTACTCCCAGTTAAGTTTTCAATTTATACATATTTAGTATTCAATGTTATTATTTGCAAAATAAGTGCTTATTGTTTTTTATACATTTTGTCCTTATAATAAGTTTCTTAAGATTTTGCTCACATGACATCATATGTGGTACAATCATTAATAAGGCGTTATCAAACGTGACTCGTATGGGAAGCTGAATCATGTGTTTATTGTCTTCGTTTTGGTAATAACATTGTACTTTTGATATTAGTAACTATTAAAGTACAATACCAACTATATTTAATGCAAATGCAAACTTCATTTAATATCAATACCAACTACATTACATTAGGCGAAGAAAATACATTATCCATAATGATCTCAATTGTTAGAAATAATGTCAACATTCACAACAGTTGATAATGTTACTGTTAATATCTATCTTTTTGGATTATACACAATGACAAAGTTAAGCAACTATTGGCGTGAGAGTTTATCGGGGATCAAGTTTGTTAATCTAATAGTTATTAGTAACTAAATAGAAGTTCTTGATACGACTCCTTAATCTGAGAGCTAACAATGGTTCGACATGGGTTCGGTTCAGGTTCAACCCATTTATTAATTGAGTTGAAGCTTTCAACACAATTCAATCTCTTTATTTAAATGGGTTGATGTTTCCAACCTACCTCAACCCAACGGTCCTATTGTAGTTCCCTTCCTCAGACTGCCTGTCATTCAACTCAGGCTATTCAATTGGCATAGTAGGTTCCTCTCGATTCTGTTGGAGCAATTGTCTTGTCTCCTCCATCTGATGATCCAACATCATTTGGATCATCGCTTGTACTCCGACCATTTTTTATTGGCTCTGGAGCATATGCTAAAACCGGTATTTTCTCAATCACTAGGGGCTTATTCCTATTTCCATTCGCGTTCCCGAATCCATTTCGGGTTCTTGCCATTTTGATCTATACACAGAATAGGGGTTCTTTATTTTCGATGGATGTTTAAATCATCCTAATTACTCCGAAACATTTACATGTTAGTTCTAATATCGTAGTCGTATGTTTAGAATCCTGAACACATACGGTTTCCATATCCGGTCGGCAACAGACCATAGATCCAAACAAATAACAGCCGATAGCGCATAAAAACATTTTAGGTATCTTTCCTAAAATCAACTAGTGCTTGTGTCTAAAATATACTAGACACTCATCTCACAATCATCGCTTAGCATTCTAAGTTGAAGTCTACAAATCCTACAAATTCCTAGTTCGCTTAAACTAATGTTCTGATACCAACTGTGACATCCTCATTTTCACGGCCAGAAAAGACCGATATGCTTTGTTTGAAAATTAAAGTAACATTTTAAATAAAAGTGTTGCGGAATTTCTTCCCAAAATAAAATAAATAAAGATTCGTAAAAGCATTTCCTAAGAAATGTATTTCATTAAAAACCTCGGGATGTCGTGTTCAATACAGATCAAAAGCATAAACAATACAATATAAGACTTACTACATTATTTCATATTTACAGGCCTATAATCCGTAATCCCTCATCCCAACATCATATTTATGCTCGTGTGCCACTACCTGTAATACAAGAAACTGAGTGGGTTAGGCTTGGGAGACTGGTGAGCACATAGGGTTTTCAACCCACAATAAATAACTTTATTATTTTCATCAACCAAACAAACCCGATTACCCATTCCCTTTATCCTCACTTTACGTCCCTAAAACATCTAACACAAAGGACCTAGTCTAAGGAATTTCATCGGGATGACAACACTGCTTCGGGGGTTCCTCAACAATTTATGTCAAATAAAGCAACCATATGGGGGATGGAGTACTACTGGTGAGCACACAGTTCAAATAAACACCTACAGGTTGCGAGCCTGCTAGTGTTCCACCGAACATCTAGAATAGTCTGTGGTCGTCATCTATACTCTGCTAGATAACTAGATCATCAATAACATCGAGACCTCTCATCATTTTATCATACATCGTCTATTACGTTTACCCATGTTTTATCCAACACATTTTGTAGATATAAAATACATATACATTTTAAATCATTTAAAACATGTATAAAACCGTTCATCCAGCATAGATAGCAAGTATATAGATAATATGCACACATAGCACGTAATTTGTATAAAATACTTTATATCATTTCGATATCTATTATGTCGAGGAATTCCGACATCGTCATTAGTCATGGTTTGGCTTAGTCCTTACCACACAAAAATTCTTATGTTGTGTAAAAAGAACTTCCATCCTAGTCAACCATCAAATAAAATTCTTTCATATCTAAATAGAAAACCAAATACAAACCATCATGTCGTCTCCTGCATCCACACTTCATAAAGTACCCATGAGCGGGGTACCGCGCCTTGTTAACTTACCTAGTAGCCAATTAGACATAAAAGTGAAAATGCAGAAAATATCCCAGAAGGCATTAGCTACCCGGGGCATACCCAATAGATCCCCTACAAACACCACTCATATAGCTGGGTCAAGTTCATGAATAGAGAATAAGTACTAATAGGATTAATCTATTATTGCCAAGCGTATACGCAAGAGTGTTGTATAATTTAGATCAATAAGGTTTAAGATGTGTGATTCCGCCCTATTTCTTGTTCCTTGACTGGTTGTGGACTTGGGGCAGAGCCACCCATCCGAGCATCTCGTCGGTCTCAGTTATATCTTATTTTTATACACAAAGTAGTGATGGACGAGCCAAGTATGAGTCTTACCATGAACCTTGAAGTAAAAAAACTTTTGTCATATGTCCGATGGGAAAAAGCTTGAAAATAAGGAAACGACTGGGGTCGAAACTACTAAAGGACTACGAATTCGAAATTCGTTATCTTCTCGGTTAAGCCAATGTAGTAGCTGACGCCCTTGGTTGAAAAGAGTAACTCAGATCATAAAGTAAAATCATCGACGATGACCATCCATTCGTATCTGTCCACATGGATAAAGGTGACTCAACCGGAAGCCCGGAAACCTGGAAACATGTCAGGTGAAATCCGGAGAGGGATGGATAAGGACTTTACTTGGTGTTCAAATGTCTGTTATCTCTATTCGAGATAGTAGAATCACCTCCCCGATCTGGTAGTCACTTCAGGAAATCTTTGAGGAATAGGCTAGACATAAGCATAGACTACCATCCATGAAACGATAGACCAAATAGGAGAACAATTCAACCAATAGGGATTATGCTGAAAAGTGCATTCAATCGACCTTGGCAAAGCTTGAAATACCAAATTGCCAACTATTTGAGTCCCTTACCATGCTAGCATTTGAAGTTGCTCTTTTCGAGAAACCTTCACTTATCGCAAGCGCAAAACCTCTCTGCAATGGACTAAGATGGGTCCCACGCAACTAGTTAGATGCCAAATGTCAGACAACATATTCGTTGATCCAGAAACCTTTCGAGAAAGCTACAAAGTAATAGTGCGAATTCAAAAACGACCTAGAACTTCTAGAGCCAATCAGAAAGGCTACGCCTTCAATAATAGAAACCCCTTTGGAACTCTAGGACGATGATCACATCAAGTGGAGGTCTAACCTTGGAAGGACATAATATTTTAGATGCAGGAATACTAAATCCAAGTTACTTAGGACCATTTGAGATTCTCAATATAATTGGTCTGGCTGCTTATAGGTCCTGACTACTTAGAAATTTCAATAAATTTCACCATATCATTCCACGTCTATAAAATTTGAAAAGGCGTTTTGTCAAAACCCCCAACTGAAATGGCGGAAATGTTCGGGGGTGGAGGACGTCATGTGTAGTATCAAAACAATTGCATCATAGTAATCAAAGTAAACACAGCCATTACAATATAATATGAATATTTACATTTGTTTGTTTCATTGTTTGTATACATCAAAAGTAGCAAAAATATAAAGACGAGACTTTGAATGCTCCATCTTGTCAAAAGCCTGCGAGAGTACCTGTCTACTAATGTCCTGAGAATAGAAACGATTTTGAAAACGTATCAGCATAAAGTTGTTGAGTTCATAAGAATGTTTTGTAGTGAAAACCTCTTAATGAATCTGAAAAATGTATGCATGTTTCCTAAGAAAATCCAATATTTTCTAACATGTTTGTTCGTTATTGTATGTATAGTATGTTTTGTTTGAAAACCCTAGCTACCACCAGTATGTAGTGTATGTTCTGTTTGAAAACCCTGGCTACCACTAGTATGTAGTGTATGTTCTGTTTGAAAACCCTAACTACCACCAGTATGTATAGTAGTTTTATTAATTAAAATAAAACCATGTAATATATCCCTGGAATCCTCCACTGTAATGTATGGTAGTGTTATTAATTAAAATAAAACTAAGGAAGAATGAAATCCCGTAAACAAAGGTTAGTTTATACTATTGTGAGTTCGTATAACCATGCTTTATATGGCTAGTGACCTCAGCGATGTTTCTTCAGGCGTCGTATGGTATGATATTTGACACCCCAGGCATGCCTGCCTAACTGTAGCTAGCAGTTTATGTGTGAGAATGTCAATCCCGAATAGATCTATTCATAAATCTCACGCCCTCCCTCCAGGAGACTCTGGTTATATTAAATGTTGAGGATTTTACTAGTACCTCAAAGGATACAAATGAAGAGATGTCTCATAATCCTGTATTAACTAGTTTATGAGTTGTTCTGTATCGTGTTCTCGTAATTGAAATCGTTTGTATCTTAGGTAGAGTATAAAGAATTATACGTAAAACAATCATTTAGTGTTATACTCTTGTTATCTGAACGTTGTAATGAATATCATAAACTAAATTTTTCATAGTTTATATGATTGACCAAGTAAGTAGTTTGTATCGCTAAAACTGTAATGAATTCCCCAAACTATACCTATTATAGTTTGACTGAAATGTTATGTTCGTGAATTATTCTAAAAACTATGCAATTATGTTGAGAAAGCGTCCCTTATGCTCCGCATAATACAAAAGGGATAAAATATCTATATATTTTTATGGAAATCATTGGATTGTATCAATTGCATATGTTTTAAACTTGTTGAAAACCTTTTGTTTTAGTTCACAAAATCATATGTATTTGGCTTGTATTCCCCCTTGAAAATGAATAAAAACCATAAAAGCGTAGGGGTATGAACTCACTATTTTTTGTATGTATACGTTGAACTGGAAGATCCTCGAGTTGTTGTATGTGACACTTAACAGAATCCTAATATCAAATAAATACATATATGTATCTAAATTAGCAATTTTGTAAGATAAAGTGTTAGAAAAACACTTGCTTTAGGTTAAGGGATCATACCGGGACTTGATTTAATCGAGGAAACGAGTTTTTCGCCACTTAGGAGGTATGTACTGCCATGAATGGGGGTTTACGGCGGTGAACAAGGTTTACGGTCGAACAGGCAGTTTACGGCCGTGAAGTCCTCTTTGAAGGGTGTACGGCCGTAAACTCAAGAATGAGGGTGTTTGATTTCGAAGAAAACCTTTTCCAGATGCTCCAAATTGACCCCAAATGATAATTTTTGATGATTTTTCGGAGAAAAGAGGTATTTTTAGTGTTTACGGTCAGGGATTCTAGAGAGAGAATGTGATATTATTCGGCCAAGAAGGTTCAAATGAAGGTGGGGTCCCGTATTTATAGGCTGGGGGTATGGTCGGTGGTGGGTCCACCTGACACCAACCGTAAATAAGTGTACGACCGTAAATAGGTATACGGCTGTACACAGGTGTACGACCGTAAATAGGTATACGACTGTACACAGGTGTACGGCAGTACACCTACTTAGGCTGAAAACTGCTAGATTTTTTAGACTCTTCAGGTTTTTCATGCGATCTTTGGTTTCGACTCATACGTAATCTAATATATATATATATATATATATATATATATATATATATATATATATATATATATATGGAACGTAATAATTTTTCCAAACCAAGGAATTTGACGGAAATCCAATAAAATTCAAATTTTATTAACGGAGTTCTGTTCAAGATAATGGAAAAAGTTTCGGGTTGTCACACGTTTGTCTGTCGGGACTCTTATTATTCCACTCGATTAGGGCGATGTAAGCAAAAGCCTCGTCTTGGTAAAGAAATCTGTAGAAATCCAATTCAGTGAAGGAAACCCAAGCCAGTGGAATCCAGTGAACGAAAACAAAACCGTACCTCGTGGCGAAAGTCTACTAGCGCGTATAGTGAAGACTTGACCCCCTAGAGATAGGGAGGGTCAAATAGAAAATGAGCATTCGTACCTTCCACCTCATCAGTTAATATTTCTTTAACTCTAATTTCTGGAGGAAATTTCCTCTAACAGGGGATGATGTGATAACTTGAAATTTCTATCTTGTAAAACATTCAATTCAATCAAAGTCAGATTCGTTTCTGTTATCTTATAGCGTTTTTTAGGGTCTATTTAAGTGTTATAAGGCTAGTACAATCAAGGTTTGGATTTAGGGATGATTTATCTAATTCATAAGTGTTGCATTCGGGCCAAACACTCCTTCAAGAGCTGTGTACAGCCGTACACATGGGTGTATGTCCGTACACCCATCATGGTCGAGAACCCCTCCTACATATATTATGTCATTCATCTTCCCTCACTTTTTCCATCTTCAAGTCAAGAATCCGGTTTCTCTCTCAACTATCATCAAGAACACCCCTTCTAATCTTCAAAAGTGTAAGTGATTCTACCATTTATAAGTTTATATCCTTCCGAGTCTTGTAAACATCTCATGATTCATCTCTTTTATGATATATCTTCAAATCTTCATCCATTTCACCAAGAACACCATAAACACACGCTTTTTCTTGGACGTTAAACTCCTTAAAGACTTCCAAAGTGTGAGTATTTCCTCTATCTTCTAGTTAGACATGTTAAATACTTGATTCATAGCCTTGAAACATCATCAAACTCATGAACATCATAAGTGTACGACCGTACACTCTATCTACGGCGTACATCCTTGTTTGGTTCTTAATCTTGAGCCTTAAACACTTCTAGATACTTGTTGTCCAATAGAACTCTTAAACCCTTGAATCCCTATGAATCAAGACCCAAAAATGCATCATAGTGTAGTGTGTACGACCGTACACACCTGGTATGGCCGTGAACACAATTCCCTGTGGCCGTAAACACCCTTAAACCAATCACATGTGATTGTAACACTTCATTTTAAGTGTTTCCTAGTCCAAGGGTTGTCTATCCTAGCATGTTAGTTGTTTTATACACTAATATCATGCTTATATGTATCATTATATGATGATTAGGATCCATTTGTGCTTTTGGATTTCTTTCATGTGTGTAACACTCTTATCCAGGTCTTCAAACAAATCATCCACCAAAGGTGAGTTCATACCCATATAATATATCTTTTAAATGATTTTAAATGCTTTTAAGGGGGGGGGGGGGGAATACAAGTTGAACACAATCAAATTGTGTTAAATAATCTATTTGTAATAAAAATCACACCGAAAAAACTTTATTTATGTTTTAAAGATTGTGATAACAATAGTAGATTTCCAAATGTCTCCAAATGACCTTAGGTCATGTAAACTCTTTTAGAGTCATATTAAAACTTTTCAAAATGTTTAAGAACAACTTTAATCTGTCTTTTATTTTTTTAACTCTTTTACTTTCAAAACAATATTCATTTATGTATTAGTATATAAGTATGCTCTAATGGACTTAGGACTAGTGTTAATAACCCTGACTCATGTTCCTTGTTTGGTTGTGGGCTTAGGGTAAGATACACTAGTTCGACTGTCTATTAACTCATAGTTATACATGTCAAATACATATATGAATATTAAACTCATAACAATCAGAAATCATGTTTATATATATATATATATATATATATATATATATATATATATATATATATATATATAGTAATATAAATAAGACTTAAAGGACTTAGGAGTGATGAATTGCCTTACTTTCTTTTCCTTGTCTGGATGAGGATTCAAGGTGAAGTTATCTGCCCAAATGTCGTTTCCTTCTTGATTATATATATATATATATATATATATATATATATATATAGGAATATAAAATTTACCTCAATCCAATATAGTCACCTTGTTTCATGTTGAGCAAGGGGGTACTTTCATGAGTTATCATGATAATCAGATAAAACATATAAATTATGGTAGTTATAATTTAAGACACAAATGAAATACCTATTTTTACTAGATAAGTTCACGAGGTTTAAAACCACTTTGTTAAGAAAAGGATAACATTCAACCTTTACTTAAAACAAATAAACCAAAAATGTGAAATCCTACTTCATGATACAAAAATTCAATTGCTATATCACGTTTTGTAACCAGAGTCTCCTGGAGGGAGAGCAGGCATTGTGTGTCTAAAGACCCTAACTTTCGTATTTATGATGTCGACTTGATACCTTCAATGGGTGCTAACTGAGGCAGATTTCAGATTTCCCACTCCTTCCTTGCTCCTATCCCCTTGTTCTCCAAGTTCTTCCTCCCACAAGCCCTCCTTCCAAGCTGAGAATCGGGGCGTTATACATTATGTTTTCTACGGATAATTTGGGTTTTTTTTCCTGACAACAAGGGAATTTGAGTGATGGTAGTTGGAGGATTAATCTATTGTAGAGTACAAACACAGGTGATGGTCTTCGAACACTCATCTACATTCTTCAAATACAAACACAAACTTCACACAATTCAAGATACTTCACTAATAATTTCTTAATTGGTAGCTTTCGAATAACATGCTAAGATGATAGAAATGTATCTCTGATTGGAGTGTTAGTTGCATATATTACAGTTTGTGCACAAATAATAGTTGTTGGATTCATATCAATATTTACCTAATTTTATTGTATAATCATCTAATCTGATTTTAAAATGATAACAATCTTTGATGATTTTGTATATGGAAGCCAATGGAAAAATGAATGAAGCAGCTATTCCTTCAGTGACTACTACTCTACGGGTAAACATTATCTTCAACTTCATCCAATATTTTATAGTATATGTAAATGATGTTTAGTGGAGGAATGGATGATAAAATTGCTATATGATATAACGTTGATTCTTGAAAGTATAAGCCTCTGATATGAGAAAATTAAAAGTACTTAACTGTAGTAAAAAGGTAAACTGGTGTAACATAGTTTTTATGAGTGATTTCTTAAAATTTAAATGTACTTTTCAGGTGTATGTTTAAGTGGGCAATCATAAAATGACAAAATGAAGTTACAATGTGATGTTCTATTTCTTCAAGTGTTTTTCAGGTCCGCTCATTCTAGCAATATCGAGCTCGAGTTTGAGTTCAATAAAATTAAATTTCTTAAAACTAGGTTTTGTTTATCGGTTTAATCTCTCTGACTAAATCAATTTTTCACTAAACCAGACGATCTTTTTCAGTTTAATTGCAGTCAGCTTTCTAAAGTTTGTTACTTGATGATCTAATTGTTTTCCAGTTAACACGTCGGCCAAGTTTATTAAGATATATCCACAAATATTGTTGATTCTTTTATTTTTATCAATTTATTTTTAATTATGAAACCATATAATTTTTTATTCTAAATAAATAGGTGATATTTATTTGATTTTATATAAAGTTTAATATGAGAATTCTAGCTCGTTTACTAATGAAAGAATAAGTTAATGAAAATTACTAGAAAAAAAATAATTGGAAAGGCCTAGGTGGTTGATTTTTTTTAACGTGTACAACATCACAATATTGTGCAACTCAAAAAATATGATCATTGTTGTAAATGTATAGATTTTAATCATATTTGATATTTTGATAATTTATAATAACCTAACAAGAATGAACATAAAAAGTGTTGGGGCTAACACAGCTTAACTTTACTCATTTCACCTTGTACTAAAAATTGGCTGTTTTTATTTGTTACCAACTTATTAAAATTGTCAACCTTTCATTTTTTTTTATATAACTTTTTTATGGTTATTTTAAATGTAATACAAGTCGACTTGGTAGATTTGATTATACATAAGCAAATAAGTGTCCTTTTTGAAAGGAACCGAGACATATTTGGCCCCTACCTCCTTTTTGTAGCAAGCAAAGCGGCTTTACAAAGGCATGCTAAAGATTCTTTGTTTGCATGTGACAAGGTGCTTTACTTGGTAGGGGCAAAGTGTACCCCAACCAAATCAAATGCATAATGTTTTTATTCTCGCAATAAAAGGGTTTAATATATTTACATCATCGTATATATGTATTTTATTATTAAATTATATAAAAATATATTAATACCAATGTCAAATTTCACAATCATGGTATTTTGTTAAACCGTTTAAAATTGTGTTTAAGTTATGCGATTCACATGGATTAACTTTAAAATTGAGTAGTCATCAACCGACTTTTGATTTAGTGGTCGTTTAATAGTTGCTAATTGGGTTAGAGCTGTTAGATTAGAATTTCTGTTCGAGTTAACTTTTGACTGAAATTTACTGTTTGATTTTGTATTGAATTATAGTGCAAAATGACTACATTCCATAGACAATTTTTTTTATAATAATTAATTTATGATTTATCATTTAGTTTATAACATTATATTTTTTTTTATAAAAGCATTCAACTTGCAGTAAAAAGTAAAGAAATGAAAGATTTACAACTTTTTTTGGACTATTGGTTTGATATACACATGTAAAAAGTTACTTGTGACCACCATCACCTTCCTCTCTCCACCATCACTTTGGAACTTCAATCATAAAACAAAAGAATAAGACTCTTAAGAAAACAAGCTAAGTAACTTTAAATTAAATACAAAATCAATCAATAACAAGGCTCAATACATCTAGACATTGGAAACTTAGAATCTAAAATTCCTCTTCTTCATGGTCTCACAGTGAGTTCTTCTTGACTGTGTGGTTACATATTAAGCTTTCCAGTAATAGACTTCGAAACCTTTTGTTTATACCGTATAAAATGCAACAATTATATTAGTTTATTCATCAAGTCATTAATTATGCATTAAAATGAGACTTTCCCACAAATATTAATTTAAATCATTGAATATAAAGATTACTCACTTGTACAAAAGATCACCACTATGAGCCACCTTCTTACTAATCCATTCGGGTACCTTCTTTACCATATCTATCTGATCTTCAATCTCTCTTGTCCAAACAAACAAAACTTGATTATAATCTTGAAAATGATGAAATATAAGATGATTTACATATCGTTATCTTTGATGTCAAAGTTATTGGCTCGATATAAAAACATTATCGATCATCCATACCTACCATCATCTTCCTCTCACCACCATCACCACCTTCTTTCCCTATTTTGTTCAAGACTGAGCAATCACTTACCATCAAAACATGAACCACCACCATCTCATAACATGTGACCACCATCACGCACCCATATTCACAACTTCCCTTTCGATTTTTACACAATAATGGATTTTAAGTTTTAAGGGTTAATTTTGAGTTTTATTGTGAATTTCGAGTTTTAAGGATTGATTAAGAACATATATAGCAACAAGGGAACATAATTGAGGAAGAAGACAAAGAGGAGGAAGAAACGACGAGGACAAGATGCGCCTTCTACTTACGTTTCTTTTGATAGGGAAAAATGGACACAAAAAAATTAAGGACTAAATCCTACCCCTTTTCCAGTCGGACCGGATCTAAAGCTTTTGTGAGGACGCAATCAAAATATTGACCGATTGCAATGATAATATGCAAAACAAACACTCAATTTTAGATTGAGTCTGAAATTGGACCTAATCCACAATGTTGAAGTATTGTTAAACCAATTGTATAAGTAAATCAGAGTTACAATGAACACAAAGATGTAAATATAATGTAGTTTCAGCTCAGTTATTCTGGAATTCATACGAGTTCATTTATGAGAGTGTTTAAGCTCAGAATCACAAAATTTACAAATGAGACAATTACCTGCACTATTTGTAGTGCACTTAACAGATACAAAAAGTATATCAGGACTTCAACATGGAAAGAGAAACTACACAAATTTATGATAAAATACATATATAATTGAAGTCATGTAGACCTTCGATTATGACAAAGTTTGACTACTACCTAAGAATTTGATATATCACAACATAATTGACTCTACAATACCACCCTTTATGATCAATATCAAATCTTCAAAGTATGAGTAGCGTCATTATCACATTTAACAATACCCTTCTTATCTTTATATACCAAACGATAATCTTCCTAATCTCAGCTCCATTTTCATTTGAATTTTTCTTGTACTTGTTAATCATGATAAAGACACTAGAAAGATTCAAGTTTAAATATCTTTCTCTATCGTTAATAGGGAAGAAGTATTTCTTCCCCCCTCCCTTTCATAATCTTTCCCTGAAATACAACACCTTTTGGTTGATCAATGATTTCACCATCTTCATAGTCTTCGATGTTCATTTTCACTTTCAACATTTACTTGGGAAGTTTTGGATTTTTCTTAAATTTTGTGGCAAACTCGAAGTATGTTAATGCTAGATGAGCATAGTAATAGTCTATGAAGCTTTTGATATGACTGTATATAATGATGTATGATGATATATCTTGAACTTGATCATTTTTCAGATCTCCCATAATCTTTGTAACAGTGATGAGATCATTTAAGTTCATCAAAGGAAAGTAAAAAATGGTGAACTCACAAAGTATGTTGTTAGCCCTAATAATTGTATATCGATAATTTTGAATTACTCCTTCGAACATGACATCATGGATTATCAGTACAAGTTTAACAGTGTTCACCAGAGTCCAAGCATCTTCTTCTTTTTGTCTAAGAACTGCTAAAATTGAATCTTCATACTCTTATACTCCTTTGAATTATGAAAATTTTCAGCAAGCTTAAACTGAGCAAATATAAACATCAAATGATTGAATGAAAAGTCCAATTGATTAAAGTCTACATTTCTGATGTGATAGTTTCTCTTTGGTCGTTTTCTAAACACATCAACTTTGCCATAAGCTATATTCTCAATTGCTTCATAACACCACACTTTATTTGGATCTCCTTTGTTAAGACTGGGTGGGTCATTTGCTGTTAGTCTCCTTGTATTGTTAAGCTGTTTCATTTTCTCTATTTCAAGATCTTGAAGTTTCTTCTTCTCTTCTTCAGATGGCTCCACATGAACACCTTTTCTTTTTCCCTTCGATTATGATGTTGCAAAAGATTTAATAATCTAAAAAATGAACCTCCTTTTGTTATGTTCAACCCCTTATTTGGTTGAAGCTTTAAAATATCAACTTTGATATTTGGAGTTACTTTTGTTGTTGAAGTTGTCAGAATAGGTTTCACTTGAATTGGATCTGGAATTTGTATGGTAAAAACCTTCCCAACTACCTTACCTTTGTCTTTGGCCTCCATTCTTCGATAAACACCCTTATCTTCCTCTTTTGACATGAACATCGATGGGCATGCAACATTTATGGGAAATCCAAGAACAAGATCAAAAATTAGAGAAAGATGAGCTTTAAAATAGGACTCCACTGAAGAAACAACATTCAAAATTTGTTCCTTAGAAATCGAAGTAGTTATTTAACATCAAACTTCAATAGGTGATCATGAAAATTAGTAAGAGAATTTTAAATGTTGGCGAACAAATTCCCATCAGTTTCTTTCTTAGACTTCAATAATGCAGCATAATCTTTGTTAAAAACAAATGTCTTCGTCTAATGTTCTTGTATCCCCAAGAAGAACATCAAAATTATACTAAATCCCAGTACATAATTTATCGAGCTTGGTTATCTCCTTAGTAAACATGCTAACCAAAATTTTAATTTTCAAAAAAATTGACTCCTTTGAAGAAGTTACCATCTTCTAAAAAAAATCTCATGCCTTTCATGAGCAATAGTTCTGACTTCCGTAATGTCGAACTTGTAAGGAGTCATGTTGTTTGATAGACCAATCTCTTATTGTGTATCTGCATTGGGTATAAGCGTCTTTCTCTTCATTTCTTGAAATTTCAAAAGAAATTTGACATCATCTTTATTAAAAGAAGAAGTGGAAAAAGCCGAAGATTCATTCACAAACTAAAGAATTGTGTTCAGTTTTGAATTAAGAATCTTGTATTTCTTCACAAACATAATGTCATGATCCTCAACATATTCTTCCTTAGGATTAAATTCCAATTCAACTAACTCAATATGCTCTTCTTCCTCAGCATTCTTCATTTCATGATCTGTGAATTGAGAAGAAAAAAAGTTATAATGGGTTGTTATAGAATATTTTCAAAAGTAGGTGAATGAAAGGAACTGTTGTATGATGAGTGATCAAGGTTGGTTGAGATGGTGGTAGAAAACTTGAAAAATCAGAAATAGAAGTCGAAGGATTCACACTCGTATTAAAATTTTAGTCCTTATTAGAGAAGCTCTCAGGGATGTTCAAAGTTCTACCCTCCTCTATATTGGACTTGGAAATAGAGACTTCAGGTGGAATAACAGATGCCAACTCAAGAAATGATGTCGAAGTAGTTTCATGTGTTATGATGTTTCTATCCATATTATATGTATGCATAGTGACATTCAGGCTGCGTGTCTTGATATTTGATTCGAAAAGTCATCCTTTTCGTGGTGAACCATTAAGAATTTGATCGTCAGAATCAGTAGACTCATTATATCGATAGGTTTATAGGTTACAAAATTCATGTGGCATAAAATAACTTAACTCTTAAGTTCACATGCAACCTAATGGGATCTATGTTTTTACTATTGAAAGCTATAATCTATTAACATCAAAGAAACCTATGGAAACCCTAGTATTTTCGAAAATCATAAATAAGTTAGGGTTTACATACCTTTTGATTATTCTTGTAAATAACCAATGAATTCTTTCTTCAATAGCTCTTGGAAGCAAGCACCAGAAATCTCGTGCCTTTGATAGTTCACACCCAAACACTAGAAACTAAGGAAACTTGAAGCGAGAGAAGATGGGATATGATTTTCGGCTATTCTCTTGGTAAAAGGGATGGCTGGAAATATGATTCCAAGGGACTCTATTTAAAGCTGATACAAGGAGCCTTGGAAACCCTAATTTTTATATAACATTATTATTTCAAATATGATAATTATCCAACTCCTTAATTATATTTAAGGATTAATCAAACCATTAATTTATCCCTAAAAACCGTCCATAGCCTACGGAAGGTTCTAGAACTTCTTTTGTTCATCTATCTGATTAATTCTTAATTAAATCATACTATTTCTAGTTAATATATTATTCTTATAGTATACTATTATTGTTATTATTTAGGCTAAGGGGAGTGGTAACACTCCTAACACCTTGCCACATCAGATTTGAAGTGTCACCTCATTTTTGACTATTTAGCACCTAATCTTAGCATTTGGTAGGGAGTGGTAACACTCCTAGCACTCCATTTTTACTTTTTTTTATTTTCTTTTTCTAATTTAATTTAATTACTTTATTTTAATAAAGAAACATTTTTTGTACATAAATATTAAAAAAATTAGTAGTTTTGGACCCAACAAGAGTGTTTAAGAATGCTCGAAATGCAGCCATATGGTATCTTATTGGTTAAAAAAATATATGAAATGGTTGATTTAAAATAAATTATAACAAGTGTTGCCCCATGTGATAAAACTAGATATGAGAAACAAACATTAATAACAACGTGAAAAGGGAACTCAAATCACATAAAAGCCGCAAAAAAGAGACCCAAAAAGCAGAGGATGCATAAAAGGGTATAATGGTCAAAAACAAAACAAATGCGTAAACATAATTGTACTTTCTGAATTCATGCTATGAAATGCAAACATAATTGTTAAAGAGAAAATGGTATCAATTGGGTTCTTGATATACAATACAGGGATGAATCTTCTACATATGTGATCATATAAAACTAGTTCAAGACTTCAAGAAAGAAAAGAATGCAGAAATTTGGTTTCAGTGTTTGATACATTAGATCATTCAGTGCATCTAGATTCCTTTAATCCTTTTTTTAAATCTTAACATCTTCAATTGTGTAAAAATCATTCTCAATACAATTTCACAAAGTACATACAATTCATGGCATGCTTAAATACAATTTAAGCTTAAATAAGACACCCACCCCTATAACACAATAAAAGCTAATCATCATACAGCCATTCCACATAACAAAATTTACTAACCTAACAACACAGGCAAACTTAATAGTTTTCAGAACAAGTATTTTCTAGGTTAAAAGAGACAAGAACTGAACAACTTCCCAATACTACAACTTATTATCACCAGAGACCCTAGAAAACACAAAAGCCTACCATAATCAAGACCAACGATCTAGCGCCTAGCCATTACTCACCAAACTAATATATGAAATCAGAAGTCAAGCAAACTTGTACCTTTGGTTTCAATAAATGTCCGGAGCTTCCATCCATGGCCGTAAAATACAAGAATTGAAATTAGCACCGCAGAACATGATCAAAAGGAAACTGATATATTTTATCAGTTTAAGAAAAATAAAAAGAAACATGAAGAATCATACATTCACCCACAGCTTCCATCCACCAATTAGCTTCCACCCTCATCGTCTCTCTCTTCTCGCCAAAATCGTAACGAGGATCCGATAGCGAACCCCCTAGCGAGCGCTAAGGGGCGGTGTTCATGGCTCGCTAGCGATCGTAGCGAGTGGGCTTAAAATCCCCACGCCGCTTAGCCTTATTAATCATATAATAAATCAATAAATCAGTCTCTCTCTCTCTCTCCCTCTCCCTCTCTCTCTCTCTTTAAAAGTCATCCTATTCAATTACCAGGTTTGAGGCAAACCAAAAGGACTTTGCTAATAATTCAAGTATATACCAATTTAGTTATTGGCTTAGAAACCTAATCCAATAGTCTCCCACTTGGATAAGTCTATAAATACAACTACCAATATAACTTCTAAACTAAATATAACTTCTAAACTAACTGCAAAGTTTGCTTCCCAAAGAAACTCCAGACTCTGATCTAATCATACAGTAGTCCTAATTTAAGTGATCTAACATTCCTTCATTCTACCAGATATCGTATGGACATGAGACATGGATTAGAATCAATCTCATTGTTTAAAATTATGTTTCCTGATTTTCTGACTTGTGATGACCTAATAAGACTTACTAATTGAACACATCAATTTAGTCTTGGTTGGGCCCAACACTATAAGTCAACAACAAATCAGCGAGGGGCCTAAAGATATCGCTTTTCTCATTAGGGAAAAAGGAACGAATAAACTTTTACTCATATGCATGTATCCTTTACTCACCAAATCATGCGTGATACTAAATTTTATAACATCAAGTTACTGATGCGTTTACATAATACCAATGCACAACTGATTTGTATATTCCAACTCGTATATCTCCATTTTAAGAATATAAGATGCTATCGTCTTAGAATTACACATGATAAAACCCATGAAGTAATTCTATGAGCATGGGTTTATCTAATACTCAAATATCCATTTTCTTAGTACTCATGAACGTTGCAACAACATAATTCCTATGTCTAATCTCCTTAGGCAATCGGCAATATAATTAATGACAATCTTCATTCACTACTTACTTCCTAAAGTATGAGTGACTGTGGAGTTTCTAATAATCAAATTATTCAGGAGGTAAACCATGCAAATTAAAACAAAAGAATAAATAATTGACAAAGGCAGTAAACAAACTCTTAAATAATCTCTATTATTCAATCACCAAAATCAATTACATTTATTCTATTACAAGTTTCAAACTAATCATCTAACTACTAAAACTAATATCATCTCTCAAACCAATGCTCCTAGCATGCTGACTATGCTTAACCCTACTTAGAGTCTTCATGGAAGGATATTCAAGATTGTCTTGTGATGACACTCTATTTACTATGAGATGACCTTCTTCAACTCTATGTCTAATATAACGGTACTTTCTGTCGATATGTCTTGATTTACCATGATCTCTCGGTTCTTTGGTCAAAGCAACCGCTCCTTCATTATCGCAAAAAAGTTCCATTGGGTCCTGAATGGTCGGAAGTACTGTGATATTGCCGATGAAGTTCTTCAGCCAAGCCACTTCCTTTGACACTTCACTTGCTGCTATGTACTCTGATTCATAAGTAGAATCAGCCACAATGTCCTGCTTGGAGCTTTTCCAAGTGACTAATCCTCCATTTAGTAAGAACACCCAACCAGATTAAGATCGAAGGTTGTCTCTGTTTATTTGTAAACTGACATCACTATACCCACTCACTCTCAACATATCACTACCACCAAAGGACTTGAACCAAGTCCTTTGTCCTTCACAGATACTTGAGTATGTTCTTCAATGCTATCTAATGAGCTCTGCCAGGATTTTCATAAAAGCGGCTGACCATGCTTAAAGCAAAAGACACATCAAGGTGAGTACATGTCATAATGTACATGATCGATCCTACATCCGAAGCATATGAGACTCGACTCATTTCCACTATCTCTTCATCCGTACTGGGGCTTTGAGTCTTACCCAACTTGGCATTATTATGAATTTCTAACTCTCCTTGTTTTGTAATTTTCCATACTAAAGTGTTTTAGTACCTTATCCAAGTATGTACTCTGATTAAGACCAATCAACATTTTCTTTCTATCCCTTAAAATTCTTATCCCAAAAATATAGGCAGCTTCCCTTTGATCCTTCATAGTGAAACACTTCCTGAGCCAAGATTTCACTTCTTGCAAGGTCGGACTGTCGTTTCCCATAAGGAGTATGTCATCAACATAGAATACCACTAAAGTTACTATACTCCCACTATCCTTGACATACACACATGACTCATCCTCACTCATGGAGAAACCAAATTCTTTGACTTTTCATGGAAGCAAAGATTCTAGCTGCGAAATGCTTGTTTAAATCCATAAATGATTTCTCAACCTTACACACTCTATTAGGATGTTTTACATATATGAAACCCTCTAGGTGACTCATGTAAACATCTTCAACCAACTTCCCATTAAGGAAAGCGGTTTTAACATCCATCTGCCATATTTCATAATCATGAAAGATAGTTGTGGTGAGCATTATCCTAATAGATTTATCATGGTCACTGATGAGAAGGTGTCATCATAGTCAATCCCTTGAGATAGTCGTGGAACTCGATACTAAGATACTCTATGCCTCTATCAGATCGGAGCATCTTTATCTTTCTATCTAATTGATTCTCGACTTCATGTTTAAACTCTTTGAACTTTTCAAAGGTTTTTTATTTATATTTGATTAAGTAGATATAGCCATATCTGCTATAATCATCTGTAAATGTTACATAAAATTGATTTACATCCCTTGTGGTGGATTTGATGGGTCCACATATCCGATTATAATTTAGTTATTCGATTGTAATTCAAGGACATACTCTTTGTCCTTGAAAAACAACTTGTGGTGGATCAGCATCAATTTGGATCAACGTCAATTTATAGTTTAGTTATTCGATTGTAATTCTTTGTATATTAGTTAATGATATAGATAAATATAGAATAGATCACATATCCGATATCTTTGTGATAAGATCGGTTCTTAGTATAGATTAGATATAATCCCATCAATCATGGGATATACATGTATATATTAGTATATATACAACATTCAGGAAACCCTTAATGTTGTGTAATACGGATTTGTGTCAATCGTCTTTGTGACCATCTTCTTTGTGAAGACAAAACCTCTTTTCTTTATGAAAGGAACACTTTGGAGAACTTCTGTGTTATTTACTTTTTGTTGATTGTTTTTCTTAGATTAGTTTTACATTTATTATTAATACTTAATGTGTATCTGATCATCACAAACCATCAATTGGTATCAGAGCAGGTATGTGACACACTCAAGTAATCATGTCGACCTCTTTCGTTCCTAAGTTATTCGTCTATAACAAGATTCCTCCATTTGATAAATACAACTTCTATGATTGGAAATTGAATGCCATGAATGCTCTAGAGTTCATGGATATCGATATGCTCGATATCGTAAAAAAGGTCCTATAGATGCTATGCATCCATCTTCCAATAATGGTGCATCTGGCAGTAAGCTGAGAGGGAAATCTATTCCAACAAAGGTCACTCTATCATCTGCTTTTAAAAAGGAAAACTCTTCAGACGATGAAGCTAAGTATCTTATGGGTCAGGTTATTGAATTTCACACTGATACTTCACATGATAGTGATGGGATCCTTAACGCTAATTCTCTTCACACTGTTGATGACCTCAAGTTAGAATGGGATGATGCATCAGAGCATCAGGTAAAAAATCATGTTAATCTTTCCTCTATTGATGATGATGAACCTTTTGATCGTTTCTTCTTAGCGATGAACTTCTTGGGAGTTGAGGCGGTTGGAGCAGTTTTCTGTGGTGAAGATTAGGACGCCAGTGTTGCAAAATGATGAGTGCTTGATGAACACGAAGAACACAGAAAGGGTTTGAAGGTTTCGAGGGTTTGAGCGCGTAAAGAGATAAAAGGGGTGTTAATGGGTATATATATAGGTAAGTGAAATGGGTCAGTTTAGTGAAGGTAATGATGAGGGTCTGAATGTGAAACATGCCACATTAAATGAATAACTGCTTTTTGGGGGTTGAGTTGACTTGGGATGGGAAATGTTAGGTTGTTTGTAGCTTGAAATGGTAAACCCTAAACGGCGTTTCGATGGTTACTTTATGGAGGCGTGCAAACGTGTCACGAAAATCGAGGAAGATAGGATAAGGATCATCTTAAAAGTAACTGTTATGAAAATGTTTTGCCTTATTGACCTTTGGTATTCCAGATGATCGATTCTGGACGGATTGAAAAACCGATGGATAAAGAGTTAAGTTTCGAACAATATTTTTGAAAAAGATCCGGAGTAAAAATTAATCTGGAGTGAGTTTATAGTTCTACAGGTTTTCAATTGAGATTCCGGAATTATGATTTGAAAAATCCGAAGTGAAATGTCATCTAAAGTTTTTTGAAAATTTCGGAGTGAAAGAGTTTGATTTCAGATTCCGCAGCGAAATTCCGAAATGATGATTTTTGTTTTCCGAAAAAAATAATTTTGAAGAAGTTTTCGAAAGAGATTTGAGAAGCAGTCCGGAACAAGATTTGAGAAAACTTCCAGAGTGAACTTTTAAGAAAAATTTCGAAGTGTAAAGCACAATACCTTTCCGAGTGGAATTCCGGGATGACCTTATGGGGTGAATTCCGAGATGAAATATTTTTCATTTTGACTTATGTAGACTCGGAACAACATACAATCATGATGAACTGTAAAACTTAAAAACTCAGGTGACAGTTAGAAATAAAGACTAATAAAAAGATCTTGTGTATTCCGAGAGAAAGTAGTTCCGAGAGAAAGATTATTTTTTAAGTCGGAACGAGATTTCATTCGAATACTTTCATCAAAGAGAACAAGTCCCTTGAAAGAACTGAGCATCTAGCATCATCATACCCATCTTGTTCAGAAAACCATTAAATTTGGTTTTGTCTAATGCCTTAGTAAAGATATTAGCAATCTTATCATCAGATGGAACAAGAATCAGTGCAATGTTTCCATTCAAAACATGGTCTTTTATGAAATGGTATCGTATGTCGATGTGCTTCGTCATGGAGTGTTGAATTAGATTGTGTGAAATTGCAATGGCACTTTGAGAATCACAATAGATGGGGATGCGTTGAAAGCGGTAACCATAATCCAAGAGTTGAGACTTCATCCATAGAACTTGAGAGGTACAACTGGCAGCAGCAATGTATTCGGCTTCGGCTGTAGAGAGAGCAATGCAGTTTTGTTTCTTGGATGACCAACTAACCAATCGACCACTGAAGAATTCACATCCACCTGATGTGCTTTTTCTGTCTAGTTGTAGTTCACCATAGTTTGAATCTAAGTAAGCTTGTAACAGGAAACTCTCATTTGCTGGGTACCAGATTCCGAGGATCTTCGTACCTTTAAGGTACCTGAAAATTTGCTTTACAGCCAAAACATGAGACATCTTCGGGTTGAATTGAAATCTGGCACACAATCATGTGGAGAACATGATGTCCGGATGATAGCTGTGAGATAAAGCAGAGATCCAATCATTCCTTTGTACTTCTTTTCATCAACTGCAACACCTTAAGTGTCAACAAAAATCTTGTGTCCGAATCCCATAGGTACCTTGGCAGAGGCATAGGTGTCCATTGAGTACTTTTTAAGGAGTTCCGAAATGTACTTCTCTTGGTGAATGAAAATTCCTCTGTTAGTCTGTTTAACTTGGAGACCAAGGAAGAAACTTAACCCCCGCTTCATACTCATTTGGAATCGATTGATCATAAGCTTAGCAAAGTCAGCAACCTTTGACGAGTCCGTAGATCCAAAAATGATGTCGTCCTCGTAAATTTGAACCAACATGAGATGCTTTCCATTAGATCTTCATAATAGAGTAGGATCTAGAACACCTCTTTGAAAACCAAAGCGCATGAGAAAGTTGGTGAGGGTCTCGTACCATGCGCGAGGAGCTTGCTTGAGGCCATAGACTGCTTTCCAGAGTTTGTAGCAATGGTTGGAAATGCAAGATTGATGAATACGGGAGGCTGTCGAAGATATACTTCAGTGTCAAGTTCACCATTTAGAAAAGCACTTTTAACATCCATTTGGTAAACTTTCAAGCCTTTATGAGTAGAATAAGCAAGGAAGATTCTGATAGCTTCAAGTGGTGCAACAGGAGAAAATGTTTCATCGTAGTCGAGGCCTTCAATATGAGTAAAAACTTTAGCCACTAGTCTTGCTTTGTTTTGAATAATGACTCCTGCATCATCTAATTTTTTGCAAAACACCCATCTTATACCGAGAATAGGATGATTCTGAGGAGGAGGGACAAGAGACCAAACTTCATTTCTATCGAATTCTACCAGTTCTTCTTGCATGGATGTGATCCTATCAGCATGTTCAAGTGCTTCTTTAATGGATTTGGGTTCAACCATGGAGATAAATGCCAAAAAGTGACATTCATGTTGAAGACTTGCAGCAGATCTAGTTTGTACACCAGCATTTATGTTTCTAATCACTTCGTTCGGAGGATGGTCCTTGGTCCAGACATGTAACCTTGGAAGTTCTTGAGTAGTAGATGAGCCAATATCAATGATGGGATTGAGTTGCTCCCCCTGAATGGTTTGAACGTGAGGATGATGCTCCCCCCGAACTTCTGAACCGGAGAGATTGACATCATCATCAGAAGGGAACTCAAAGAAGTTTTCATTTTCATCATTGTCGATCGGATTTGAGTCATCGAAGTCAACAACTGCATCTTAAAATCCATCCATATTTGATTCAATGGAATGTTGACCATTCTCCCCCTCAACCTGTGAAGGCTGAAATGATTCAGAATCAAATGGAGGAATACTTGGAGTAGGACCAAAGACATTTTGAGAAATAGGAACATTTGGAGTAGCATGATGCCCTATACGATATTCCGAATCAAGTGTTGTTTCGGAGGGTCCAATGAGAGTTTCAAAATCTACTTCATGGATTACTTGAATGTTCGGACATTTCGGAGGAGGAGCATCGGACTCCATAATGTGAGTGGTACATGAGTGGGGCTAGAATTCCGAAAGAAATTGTCATCAAAGGTAACATCAAAACTTTCTTCAATAACTCGAGTACTATGATTGAGGACTCGGTAAGCCTTTGATTTTGAGGAATATCCAAGGAAAATATCTTCGTCAGCCTTGGGTTGGAACTTGGTAAGCTAATTGCGGTTCTTGATGAAGCATCTACATCCGAACACATGAAGAAACGATATCGTTGGCGTCTGTCCATTCATGGCTTTGTATGATGTGTTGTTAAGGCGCCGATTGATGATACTTATATTCTAAGTGAAGCATGCAGTGGAAACAGCTTCATCCCAAAGATAGAGAGGAAGATTTGCAAAGTTTAACATTGATCGACCAACTTCAACTAGAGTTCTATTTCTTCGTTCGACTACACCGTTTTGTTGAGGATTGTATGGAGCAGAAAAATTATGGTCTATGCCCTTCTCGGTAAGGAAATTTTCAATCGTAGATTTTGTGAAATCTGAACCATTATCACTTCAGATTTGCCTTACTGGGAGTTTGATAAGAAATTCTATTCCTTTGATGTAATTCATGAGCTTGAATACTGTTTCTGACTTCAGTCAGAGGAAGAAAACCCAAGTGAACCTAGTGAAATCATCCACAATCACAAGAATGTAATTTTTGTGATGTAAACTTTAAACTGTTAATGGTCCACATAGATCAATGTGTAGAAGTTTTAGGGGCTCGGAGATCAATTTTTCAATGATGACTGGATAACCTTTCTTTGACTGCTTACCACACTCACATGTAGCACATAAGTGATCATTTTCAAATTTGAGGAGTGGTAGACCTCTAACCATTTTGCCTGAAATAATATAATTAATGTGTCTGAAGTTCAAATGAGCAAGCCTTCGGTGCCATAACCAACTGACCTTAGGAATAGCTTTGTAGAGTAAGCACAGCTGGGGCTTGCCAATGATCATGTTGATGTCAAAAGGTCATATGTTCATGTTGTGGTTGGACTTGATCAAGTATTCTTTTCTATCTTCGGTCATGATGTAGCTATGTTTTTTTGCAGAATTCAACTCGATGATTTTCATCAGTGAGTTGAGCCACACTTATCATGTTGTGCTTTTGATCAGCTACATATGCCATGTTTGAAAAGTTTCCATTGGTAAGGATGTCATAACCTTAGATTTGAGAATTAGAATTGTTGTCATATGTTACATAGCCAACATTTGGTGAAAGCTTCGGATCTCGTAGAAAGTCCTTCTGCCACGTCATGTGCATGGAGCAAGCACTATCAATATACCATATTGTCTCTTGCTCTGAAGCACTGAGTGCCTACAAAATTAGTGAATAGTGGAGTTTTCAGGCTCCGAGTTAGATTTTAGGACAAGGGCACGGGTCTTTGGCTTTTTAAATGACTTATGAGCAACTGAAGGTTTTGAAGGCTGGTTCCGATATTCCTTGGGAAATAGATAGAATGACATTGTTCTTTCATCTATCCAGTATTCAATAACACAAATTTCCGGAGCAGTTTTCTTTGGAACATAAATTTTCGGAGAGATGGGTACAACTGATACTTTCAGAACAACAGTTTCATCAATGCTTGATTTGATTTTCCACAAAAAATTTTGCTTTTAAGATTTTGAAGAGATTGTTTTCTTTAATTTTTTTGGTTTGCTTGATGACACATTGGTTTTTGAAGATTTTGGTTTAAAATTTGTGCCATCAGATTTAGCAATGAAAACAGATGAGATGGTCCGAGGAGAGGTCTTTTGGACAGAAGTGGAGTCCACACGAGTTTTAGGTTGGGTGGAACTAACTATATTCTTTGCTTCAACGGGGATGGTAGAATTTGAAGGTCTCTTGAGGATCTTAGTCGGAGTGAAGGAGTTTTGACTAGGGGTTGAGGATTGAGAATTTCGAGATACACTCTTTTTAGAGTTCTCAAGGAATCTGGTATTTTTTCTAGACTTAACCTCCTTTTTGTGATCATTTCGAGCTTCCACTTTGGGATCTACAATATCCTTCCTATTGAGCATTGGTGTTTTCTTGGGTTAAAACGAAGATTTTGAGGTTTGTCCTGCAGAAGGATTACAAAATTGCGGATTAATGGGAACCAACTTGGTTTTTGAGGTAAATAAGGATTTTGATTCACAAGAAACAGAGGAGACACAACTTGAGGTTTCAATTTTATCATCTAAGGATGCCCATACAAACTTAGAAGTAGCAGTTTCAGTTGTCACCGGAATGATTTCCTCAACAACACAATTGTTAGGAGGATTATGTCTTGGAACATAATCTACACAATTTGAAATACTATGATGAAATTGTGTGGCCCGATTCAGGACTAGGTTTGTTAGAGGCGGAATAGGCGTGGAATCAGGACACTTGATGACAATTGGTTGAAACCCCTGAATCAAGGAAGCAAAATGGTCTTTGTTTTCAGGAAGGGATGACAAGGGAGAAACTGTGGTGTCTGTATGATTGATATTCAGAACCTCTCCCGTAAATGTCAAAATTTTCAATTCCTCCAAAGGACGAGCAATTGGCATCAGAAACTCGCTTCCGAGGCCAGGTGCTTTGGACCATGGATGACGAAAGTTAGGAGTCATCTGTAAATCTGCTTCAAGCATGTCAATTGAATTATGCAAAGAATCCATCTTAGCATTGAGTTGTTTGTTATCACAAATCAGTTAATTTCTTTCAGAATAAGTGATTTCACATTTGTCTTTTAAAATGATACATTCATCTTGTGACATTACAAGCTCATGTTCTAAAGACTCTATTTTTAACTTCTTATCCTCAGAACATAACGTAATATGATTTAACTCGATTTCCTTCTTCTCACTGGCTTCTATGGCTGACTCATAAGCTTTGTAAATGATGCTCATGTCCAATTGAATCTAAGTTAGATATGGTTCACAAATAGATAAATCAAAATTATTTTTAGTAAACATAAATTTTACCTACTGAATGATGATTTTCCATGGAGGATCATTTGTGGCCATATAACAGTAATTGGGCTTAGCATCTTCGCCGTCTATTTCAGATCCAGATGACCAGTATCCTTCATCACACTTAATTTCTTGTCGAGCCATGAGGCACATATTTCTGCCAGTAGTTATATCATCATCATCTCCAAATGACCAGTAACCTTCCACATCTCTTGACACAGTAGTGACAAAGGCCTTTTCACTTTCATCAAATTCTTGAGCACGTCGAGCATAGTAAGCAGAGTCCTTAACCTTTTGTTTTTGAGGGACTTCAGCTAAGCAGTCTTTGGCAAAGTGATTTGCATGTCCGCACTTGTGGCATATAATTTTTCGTTTTTCTAATTTCGGAATCTGTGAGAGTTCCGAAGTGTGATCCTTATTTGGAAGATTTGGCTTTTAAGTAGGAGGTTTTTCGGAAGGTTTGTTGAAGGGTTGAGGATTGTCTTGGTGAGGAGTTTGAAAGTGGTTATTTTGTTGAGAATTTTGAAAGTGATTGTTGAAGGGTTTGTTGTAGGGTTTGTGGAATGGATGATTGTACTTCATTGAGAGTAAAGCAAATTCCTGTTGGAATCGAAGTTCTGAGTCTGCTTCATTAGGATTCAAAATATCCATATGAGGATAATTTTAGTTGGTATAAGCTGAAGCAGCAGGAAGTACGGAAGAAGTAAGTGGAACAGCAGCAGTGAAAGGGTCTGAAGTGCCCGGGTTGGAGGTTTGAGGATGGTCAAATGAGCTGACTAAAGCAAGGGGACCTCTGGAGAGTTCTCTTAGATTTTGAGAAACGTTTGATTCATGACCCTGAAGCTCATCAAAAAGTTGATAGAGCTTAAGCTTTTTCAGAGATCCATTACTCTGAAGATAAGACTTCGCATTACCCTATCCTTTGCCGAGACTGTTGATGAACTTGAGGTTGTACTCAAGAGGAGTTCGGACTATTCCATGAGCTGTCATGTTGTTCACAACGATTTGGTATCTGTTTGAGGCTGAGAGAATAGATTCACCAGGAGTATTAGTGAATGTGTCGAACTCATTAACAACCAAAGTCAAACGTTTGTCCTTCATATTCTCTGACCCTTCAAATAGATGTTGGAGAGTGTCCTAGATTTCTTTAGCAAACTTACATAGTTTGATGTGCTCGAAAAGAGAAGGAGGAACACCAAACACCATTTTAGAGAAGGCAATTTGATCAGCATGCAACTTCTCAAGATCATCAGTTGTTAGAGGAGTTGGACGAGTTTCATCTTGACCCATAAGTTGAGCAGCTACATCTCTTATAATAGTTCGAACTGGAACATGAGGACCTTCTTTGACGGATCTCCAGATAGATTCACCATTTTCTTTTCCAAGTAAAAATCTCTCCATTCTTACTTTCCACTCACCATATTTTTCAACAACTAGTAATGGGGTACGAGTAGGGCAACCCACACTATTTGCTATTTGCATTGAATACATTTGTTGAGGATTAGAAGCAGCCATTGAAGTTAAGATATCTTGAGAAAAAGTGGTATACAGAAGAACTTTTATACTGAACACAAAAATGATTGAAATACCAAGATAATTTCAAATCAATGATAATCTGATATTGTGGATTCAAAGGAAAACCACTCAACCTCTGATACCAATTATGAGAACAAGGATGATCTGATGCGTAGGGACAAGGTTTGAAAACTCATGTCACACCCCGAAAACCGAAGGTGGAAACATTTCCGGGGAGGACTCCACGTTGAGTATCAAATCCAATGTACATAGTAACACATTAAACACAAAACATTACATTACATAAAATTGTTTACATCTGTTGAAAGAAAAGTTATACAAGAGTTATATACATATATCGTATGAATAAAAACAAAGACGAGTCTTCTAACGCTCCGTCTTCTCCAAAAGGTGGCGGTGTACCTGTCTAATGCTGACCTGAGAATACAAGCAGTTTGAAAATCAGCATAAAGCTGGTGAGTTCATAAGCGGTTTTGTTTTGAAAAGAATGAGTACCCTTTTGTTTTCCGAAAATAGTTGGTATCCAAGAAAATCCCATATTTTCTTATGCAAAAACAGTTTAGTTATCATTTCGTTACTTAATTCGTTTACGAGTTGTTACGTTATTCCAGGAAAATTCCATATTTTCCTAAGTGATTAGCTATCCTTTTGATACTAAATTAGTAGTTGAGATTTCGATGTACTAGTAACTACCTTACTTATAGTATTAGTTAAGTATTCTGATGTCTTAGTTATCCTACATTCGATTGTTGATTATCTACTATACTTAGAGGCATTTTCGAATATTTGGATTCACTCAGAAGCATACATTAACAGTATTTCCGAAGTTCTGGTGATTTCCAAAAGAGTACCTTAGATGTATTTTCGAAGCTCTGTCGACAGTCGATGTCCAGAGGCGTACTGTCAAATTAATTTCAAAACTCTGGTGACGCCCAAGGGGTACACTAGCTGTATATTCGAAGTCTTGGCGTCATCCAAAGGCGTTATTTCGTATTCATATTCGTATTCCTACTCCTGTTTGTATTCGTATTCGGATTCGCATTCATATTCGTATTCATATTTGTATTCGTTCTATCCTATTACTTATATTCGTATTCGTATTCGTATTCATTCTATCCTATTAGTTATATTCATATTCATATTCGTATTCGTATTCGTATTCGAATGTATTCGTATTCGTACTCGTACTATCGTATTAGTATCAATCTTAGTTTATGATTAGTATGATTTCTTATATAAAACATAATATGAAACTTAGATTATAACATCTATTAAATGAATCTACATTTAGTTTGACAATTCACTCTGCAATTCGAACAAATGGTTAGTATGATTTTCGGTATTAAATGTATTCAAAATATGAAACAATTGAACAGAAAATAATAAATTTAAGTACAAGATTTCCTTGTACTTTTTCTTGTATTCCCCCCCCCTGAAAACATTTGAAAAACATTTGAAAAAGGGTAGGGGTATGAACTCACTGGTTGAGGAAAGCGTCGGTTTGGATCCTAAACGTCAGTTCTGGGTTTGCAAACGCACAAGATTCCTATGTATTATGAAAAGATACACATTTGTATCTAATTATGACTTGAATTATTTATTAGCTAGGGACAAACACTTCTAATCACGAAAACACTCAATTACAAGCCTTTGTAGGGACCCGGGTGGCATTTAAGGACACATATGGCTTGGATATTGTTTTTACTCTTCGAGAGCAAACCCCCTTATGGAGTTTTCGGCCCTAAGA
The DNA here is from genome assembly GCF_052625555.1 of Lactuca saligna. Taxonomy (NCBI): domain Eukaryota; kingdom Viridiplantae; phylum Streptophyta; class Magnoliopsida; order Asterales; family Asteraceae; genus Lactuca; species Lactuca saligna. The sequence continues at coordinate 227,961,053 of NC_136421.1, read as the reverse complement.
CCATCTCCATGTGATTTCACAGCCGTGAACTCATGGGTGTGGGTTTTATGGTGCTAGATGGCCTTATATGACTTAGGAAAATTTGCTAGGATCAAATTTAGGGCATAGGAATGGATTTACACCACTTATGGACCATTTAATGGAGTTTACGGTAGTAAACTAGGATTTTACGGCCGTAAACTCCCCCATACCCTTTGCTTATTTATTTTGGTGGTCCTTGATTAATCACATGTGATTCTAAGCTATTACACAAGCCTTGGATGGAATTGAAGGTGTCATTTGGCCATGATTTGGGAGTTTACGGCCCAGGAACCCCTTTTGGGAGGGTTTACGGTCGTGAAATCCTAAGGGAGGTGTTTTGATTGAGTTTAAGGCTTCTAATTCGTTTGTTGTTGATTCTAGAAATTATTCCAAGGCTATTGGTGTGTTTAAATGGCAATTTAACACCTTAGAAGGAGTTTACTCTCCATGATAATGAGTTTACAGCCCAAGCATGTTCTTGGGCAATAAACTCATGTCTACTCCTCTAAATTTATGTTCAAGGTGTTCCAAGTCCAGTTCCATAATTCTATAAGCCATATCTAAGCCTCAATGGTGTTTTGGAAGGGTTTAAAGGCATGAAAACCCCCTTTATGTGTGTTTACGGACCAAGCATGCTCCAGGGCCGTAAACACATATAAATGGTCCTAAATCATAGAGAAATTACGAATTTTAAGGCTAAGGATGATATACAAGGAGTTAGGGAAAGTACCTTGATGATTTGAAGCCTTAAATTGATGATTTTGGACCCTTAGATTTGTTTTGAGGAGAGAGGTTAGAGAAAGACAGAGAGAGTAGTGAGAGAGAGTAAAGGCTTCAAATGAAGTCTTTTGAACTTTAAATAGGTCCTTAGTTCGGGACACGGTGGAATTCTACCCGATACCGACGTTAAATCGGGCTTTTGGTCGCACCCGATTAAGTTATTGAAATCCGGCGGGATAGAATTTGGAAATTTTCAGATAAATGATTTTGGGCCATTTTCATGAGTTTCTAAGGGATTTGAACACTCATGAGATTATAATAAACATATAAGTTTAAATAACTTAGCCCAAAAACGGAATCGGAACGAATCTCTATAGACGGGTCTTTGGACTAAATGGGTTTCGGCGATGGACAACATCGGGTTGTTACAACTCAAACCTTGAATGAATGCTTAAGATCAATGTCTGCTTACTAATAAGTGTTCCAGTCAAGTCTGAATAAGTATTTCAAACAAAGTATTCAAGATATAAATGAAGAAAGAAGATAATGATTAATGTAAAGATATTAAATGAAGAACAATAAGAATGCTTTTAAGGGAGATAAGGAAACTTAGTAAAAACAATATAATTGAATGAATGGTCCATCACTCTGACTTTGCATTAAAGGCTCCTATGAATAGGAGTGAGCGTTACATTGAAAGAACTACGATACTGACTTCGGACTGGACAATAGAATTGTTTCTGACATTTTGATTGTCTAATATTATAAAAGACTAAGTCCTATGAAATGTCATATCAATACAAAGAAAAACTTTACTAAATGGATAAAGGCAAAATATAGTGACTCCGGATCAACACTCATTCCGGACATGAGAATCATTTCGGAATGCCTTTACTTCAGCTTCTTATCTTCTACTCTTCCGGTCTGGACAGATTCTAGACCACTCTTTACAATCGACTCTGGACCATCATTTATTTCGGAACATCTCCACTTCATAATTTTAGCTTAGGATTGCTAGAGGTTCACTTTCAGGTTCCAACAAAAATTAATTCTAATTAATTTATGATGAGTTCTTAATTAAATAATACTTTTTATAATTAATATATCATTCTTATAATATATATTAATAAATTTTTAATTACTATTTATTAATCACATAATATATCAATATATCAGTCTCTCTCTCTCTCTCTCTCTCTCTCGCTCGCTCGCTCGCTCGATCTCGGTCTTTCTCTAAAAGTCATCCTATTCAATTATGAGGTTTGAGGGAAACCTAAAAGGACTTTGCTAATAGTTTGTGTATATACCAATTTAGTTATTGGCTTAGACACCTAATCCAATGTGTGTATATATATTTATATATATATATATATATATATATATATATATATATGTATATATATATATATATATATATATATATATGTGTCGCTACTCGAATCGTGTCATCATCAACATTCTTCTTTCGAGGCTTGACTGGAATAAGTTGATCTTCATTTGTTTGAGCCCTGATCTTCAAAAACCATTTCATTAAACTAGATATTTTCACTTATTCTTCTATTTTTCTTCTTCATCAGAAATCTCCTTGATGAAAACACCTGAAGACTTAGGCTTCGACTTGGACTTCTTTGATTCCTTAACAACTTTCTCAGACACATCTTTAACAACCGTTACTTTGGGCTTCAATGATGTTGTCTTCTTTGCTGCAATGTGCGGATCTTGAGTTGACCCCTCTTTAACGTGGGATGTCACCTTCTTAGAAATAGAAGCAGAAGGAGTAAGGTGTAAAGCAACTTTGTATTAATTGATCAACTGATTCTAGTTAGACACTAGTCGAAGCATAACATCTAGAAAATGTCCAACAAAGGAAATATAACAGGATCATCTACAAGCAACCTTAGGAATCTTCAAATGTGAAAACTAAGCAACTTTAGCGCCTTCAAGAATCAAAATAGCAGCTTGATTACAGGCTTCATGTAGGATTAAACTCCAGAATCGAGCATTGGCAATCTCCGTTGATTTCTTTGAGTGCTTTCATATGAGTTGTGAATTCATCCCATAACAAAGAAGCATAGTCCACTTTAATACCATAGTACAAACTAGCCATCAATGAATAAAAATGAAGTTTGGACTTGTATAAAACACAACTCTTCCCCATCAAATATGGACGAGTGACCCCAAAAAAGAAATTCCACATTATCAGAAGACCAGATTTCTTGAAACTGGTAATAGCCAAAATTGGAAGATTATACCCCATTTCATTAAATGTTTGAAGTACCTGGTCGGACGATGGAACTTCTAATGGCCCTTCAGATGGTAAATGAAGAATTTGAGAAAATTGCTTCTTCATTAATCTTTTGGTTACCTTTGATGCCATTTAGAATGTAACAATTTCCATATCCTTGTTGTAAAATGTTGTTGTACATGCAAGGGACAACCATGACATTGGAATAGCAAAAGAAGAAGTCAAAGAAATAGCAAAAACTTAATCCTTCAAACATTAAACAAGCAACTTCAATTCATCGGGATAAGCCGCGAAATTAGGATTAAACCAAACATTGTTTGATTGAATCTTCATTTGAGGAACAAAAACGTCCTCGTCAGTAGTGTTAAAGTGATCGACATCACGTTGAGCATTTTCGATGAGAATCAAGATGAAAATCATGCAAAGAATTGAGATAAATCATGGACTATCGGGTTTAAATGGCACATTTTTCTTCATGACATTTGTTGGCTTTGACTAACACCATGAGAATCGAGATGAAAATCATGCAAAACAAGTTTGATATCGATATTGATATCCAAAACGTGACTCTTGTTGAAAACTTTTATGATTTTGTGAGAAATTCCTTTGATTACTTTTTTGACCATGATTTTGAAACTTTTGATGATTTTGTGTTGAAAACTATTTTGAGCATTTATTTGAACACCATTTTTCACTCCTTTGTGATAAATTTTTGATGATTCTTTTTAAAATGATTTCTTGATTGATTTGAAAATGATTTTGTGAAAACGTTCGATTTTTGTTGATCTTGTTGTGATCATTTTTGCTTTTGAAAATCCTTTATTTTCTTCCAATATGCTTTGTTTTGAACTTTGCGATTCGAAATATCTGTTTTCACACTAGGTTTCTCAACTTTATCTTTACAATTTTGAACCTCTTCTTTATGATCCTTCAACTCATCTGGTAAACACTTGTCATCATTTATTTTTGACTTGTCTTCGACAACAAATTGAGTTCCGTTTACAACCCAAATTCCAGATTAAACATTTTTATTATCTTTGGAAAATATTTTTTGACTTTCCTGTTGAAAAGGTTTCGATCTTTGATTAAAACCATTTTCCACTACATTTGGATTTGAATAAAATCCCTCATAAGTAGCTTTCAAATTATCTTCTTTCAACAAATTGTTTAACTTTTGATCAACTTTATAACCATTTCCTTTTGTGACAAAAACTTGGTTTGTGAATTTTTTGAATTGTGGATAAATCGTTAAATTTTGTTCAAGAAAATGTTTTCCTTTGTTTTTCGAAATTTTTGTATATTCCTTTGTAACCTCAAACACCTAGGTTTCAACAACTTGTAACATTCTGTTTTAAATTCAATAAATTAAATTAAATAAAATAAGTAAATAAATAATAAATCCTTAAACTCCGAGATGTAAATGATATTTTTTTTATATAGTATTTTATCGTAGCCCTAAATCCATAATAATTTATTAGTGTTAGCCATAGGAGTTAAATGTTATAAATTCGGGAATTTGGAGTCTAAATTGTATCAATTAGACTTGTATTGAATAGATTTTTGGAAGCAGGGGTTAAAGGGTACAATGTGGATTTGGATTGTAATGATTATAGAAGGAGGGGCTAAGTGTGTCAATTGGAGTGAAGTTTTAAAATGGAGTCGGGGTTTAAGATCGTCACTCTCCTTCCCTTCATCGTATACTCCGAAACCCTAACCCTATATCATTTCAACCGCCACCTCTACCACCCTTGACCCTCCAGCCGCCGCCATCGATGTCGAAGCTGGGAACCACCAGGTCGAGTATCGTTGTTGCCATTTCTGTTATTGCTGAGGAGAAAGACCGACAATTAGACATCATTTCAGTCTGGCATTTGGAAAACCAAGTCGTGGCCGCCGCCGCTGCTATTAATGAAGGTGAAGAACGTATCTGTAGCCGTCGTTGTCCGCTCCAGTAATAATGCAAAATGCTTTCCTTCCACTCTCTCCATTATGTTGTCACTTCTTCGTATGTATCACCGTTGCTACCCCAATGGCTGTTCAATCCTGTTATCGTCCTCCAACTGCTACACGTCACCTCGAGGGTGGCTGAGTTGGGTGTGTATTTCAGCATTGCATCTCATGTTCATGTTATGTGTTGCTGTTGCAAGCCGTGTGTGGGATTTTTGTTGGCCAGAAAGCGAGACAGACCGCCATGGCAGCCAACCATGGTGGATATCGCCCTTATTTCCATCTTCTACCACCACCAGCCACCGTGAGAGGTGTATGTGTATGTTATGGTGTTTATGTGTGTGTTTAATTGAATGGGATTGTATGAGCATTTTTTGGCTAGAGAATTGAAGGAACCACTACCACCATCACCATTAAAATGGTGGTTGTCGCCTACTATCGACATGGACCGCCGCCGTCCACCACTGCCCGAGGTGGCAGTGGGTGGTGCCCGACCTATTAGGCTATTAAGCACTAAATTATCTAAACAATTAACTTTAATCCGAGTGACACGAGTTTGGGGTTGGAAACTCTAATTATGGTTTCGAAGACCCTAATGTAAGAAACCCTAGTTTTTAGGAGTTGGTCGGGACCCACGCTAAAGCTATTTTATTTAACCTTAAAAGTATTGGATTAGTGTCTAATCCCGTAACCATATTTGGTAAGTACTTGACCCGGTTGTGCATGGTCCTTTTGGGTTGCCTTCACCAAAACAACTTCATTGGATAAATAATAGAGAAAGAGGTTATTATGATTGATTAATATATCATAGGAATAATATATTAAAGGAGAAATCATATTTTTTTAATTAATATTGGTCAATAATTAATTAAGAATTAATTTTGTGATCAAATGTAATTAATTAAACTACATGGGCTGAAATGTAATTATGTAATAGTTGCAAAATAGGGCAATGGATGCCCTAAGGGAGAGGTGGACGAATTCAAGGGGATAAGGCCCTAGAATTCATCCAAGGATAGGTTTCTAGACTTATCTTATGGATTGCTTGGTGGGCAAGCAACTAGATAAGGATAAGGACTAAAACCCTAATCTCTACCCTATATAAAGACCCCTTGGCAAAGGGAAATCGGCCACTTGTTTTCTAAGAAGCCTTGCTTGTGGTGTTTGTGAGCCATTAGAGGTACTACACTTGTGGTACTTGCTTTCCAAGACAAGAGATTGAAGAATTGTGTTGTTATTGCAACATAACAACAAGAGGTATGTAATCCCTTCTAGTTTATATAAATTTCGAAATATATACATGCATGCTAGGGTTCTTCTTGTGTTCATAAAGTTGTGTATCTAATAGAGAAAACATAGATCCAAATCTAGGGTTGCATGCACACATAGGATTGTTTGTACAAAACCCATCAGCGGTATCAGAGACTTTGGTTGAATTGTTTTCAATTAGTATTATACAATTGTATGAATTGACACTTTAGGATTTATGGCCAATAAACCCTAGGAGGAAAGGATTTCTATTTTAGGGTTCTTGAACCCTTGTGTTCGAAATTTTGAAGGGGTTTCAAACCCTTTTCCTTGTTGCCAAGATTTCGAGATCTAAGGTTTGCAAACCCTAGATTTTCGAGATTTGCCTCCTCCCCAAGATAAGTCTCTAAAATTTAGGGATTTGGATAATCTCATATCTTGTAATTATCCTTTAATTGTTAAATATGGTAATTAAAGATTTTGAATTATCCCCTCCCATATTTTTGAAATTTAGAGGGATATAAGGGATTAGGAGAAAATTAATTGTTTAACTTAAAATAATCCTTTATGATTTAGTAATTAAAATTAATAGTTTAATTTAGATTATTATTAAATCAAGAGTTTTAATATTTAAAATTTTAATTTAAAAGTTATAAATTTCAAAAATTTTAAATTGAAATTAAAACCCTAGTATTTTTTAAATGTTTAAAAGACACCCTATGTATGTATAACTAAAATGCTAGTCTTACCGTTAGTAGGCATCATTCACGAAGTCGATCTATAAGGGGGTATAAGGTTATGGCCTATAAAATGGCCGTTTAATGGATATCCACTCTTACCCACCGATTCCTTGATTGGTGGAGGGTCGTTAGCCGAACGGGTAGGATATGGCAATCCTCTCTTCATTAATAAGTATAATGAAACTATATAAAGTAACTGAACGTTTTTACAAAATTCCAAATCCTAGTTACTTTAGGCAAAAGTGAATTGATACAATCCCATGAAATTACACTTTGCACCCTTGCTAAGAAGTTAGTGGAGCGTGTGTGGTTAACCGACACACTAATTGGTTCTAAGCAAAGATGTAAAAGGGTGACTCATTGTTTGTCAAATTTCGATGGAGCATGTCTGGTTAACCGGAACATCGAATAGGTGACTGTAACAATGAGGGCACCATGTATATTTGCATGGTTATTCACACCCGCTTTGTGATCCTCGGCATCCCAGTCACAAACAAAAGGGGCATATCGAGATTTAAACATGCCATTGAAAAGTTCAAGGAATCTCAAAATCTAGGAATTCTCAATACATTTAAAACCTATGCCTTATGTTTTTCATGGTGAAGAATTAGTGAATTGTCATTCACTTACCTCCAAATTATTTCCATGTTGGATTACGACATCCCTTTTCTAATGTGTAAATAATGTTGTTGGATCCTAGCCCTAATTTCTCATTTTGGGTGTTTAATTAGGGATTCAATTCTAATCAAACTTTATTCCTTTCTATAAGCAAAAGTCTAACGCAAACACAAACAACACTGTTGTTGGTTCATTCTCGCTAATGAGCCTATGTCAATAGGTGGCATTCGACGGATCGAATTTCAACGAATGGTTAAGATACATTCGCATGATTTCCCACTACGAGGACAAAGAATATTTCCTCGACGAGAAGCTTGAAAAGATCAATCCAGAAATTGCTACTCCCGAAGAAATGGCCATCTTTGAGACCCATGAGCGTGATACAACGAAAGTCCATTGCATTATGCTGGCCACTATGAATCTTGAACTTCAAAAGTCCTATGAGGACATGTATCCCTATGAAATGCACCAAGATTTGCTGGAGAGGTACCACCAAAGCGCAAGCCAAGAGCACTATGAGATCATCACCAACATGATCACCGCTAAGATGGGAAGTGGATAATCCCTTACCTCGCATTTGCAAAAGATGCAAAGGTATGTTGATCGTCTTCACAAGTTAAATGTTAACTTTGGGGAAGACTTGGCTATAGACATCATTCTCCACTCCATGACCTCGTGCTACAACCAATTTAGGATGACCTAACACATGAACAAAGAAGAAGTCACCATAAGCAAACTCCAAGGACTCTTAAGGATTGATGAGAGCAACCTCAAGGACAAATCTATTGTACCAACTCCCACTCCACCCGCTGCTCCTGTTTTGGCCATTGGGCAAGGGAAGGGCAAAAAGAGGAAGGCTCCTTCAAAGAGCCACCACAAGGGAAAGCCCCAAGATGGTTCCTCTACTAGTGGAACCAAAGTCGGTCCTGCTAAGCCCAACTCAAACCCTAAAGAGGCAGAATGTCACCACTGCCACAAAATAGGACACTGGAAGAGAAGCTGCCCAGAATATCTGCAAGCCATCAAGGATGGGAAGATCAAGCCGTCTTTCGCAGGTATATACATAATTAAATCTAATGATTCATCACGTATTATTTCTTGGGTTCTTGATACAGGATGTAGTTTTCACATATGTTCTGATTTGCAGGGACTAAGAAGAAATAGAGATGTCGAGCGTGTAAGAATAAATCTAGTCATGGGAAACAGAAGATCATCGCCTGTCACCAAGATTGTAGTGTATTCTTTAGCACTTAGTAATGGATTAGGTTTAGATTTAGATAATTGTTGCTATTCGCCAGATATGGAGAAAAACATCATTTCATTCCATGATTTGTTTAGACAAGGATTTAGATATTCATTTGATAATGAGAAAGGTTCAATTTATGCTTATCTAAATGGTGTTTTATATTTTGAAGCATTGCCTTGTAATGGAATTTATGAAACTCTTATGGTAGTAGATAACTTAGGAAATGATGTGTTGTGTGTGGATTCTTCCAGTGGTTTGGATAAAGCATGATTGTGGCATTGTCGTCTTGGACATGTCAACAACAAACGCATAGCCCAACTCCAAAAGGATGGAGTGTTGGAGTCATTCGACCTTAGGGACGATGATGTGTGCGAGTCTTGTTTACTTGGAAAGATGACCAAGTCACCCTTCACTGGCACTTGTGAAAGGGGTGAGGGTTTAGTGGATCTCATACATACCGATGTGTGTGGGCCCTTTCGATCCACCACGAGGAATGCGAACCGCTTCTATGTGACTTTCACCGATGATTATAGTAGATATGGGTATATTTACTTAATCAAGCACAAGTCAGAAACCTTTGAAAAATTCAAAGAGTTTAAACAAGAAGTGGAGAATTAATTGGGCAGGAAAATCAAGATGCTTCGATCCGATCGAGGATGAGAGTACCTAAGTCTTGAATTCCACGACTGTCTCAAGGAATGCGGAATAGTTTCGCAATTGACGCCACCTAGAACACCGTAGTTGAATGGTGTGGCTGAGAGGCGTAATCGAACCTTGTTGGACATGATTCGTTCCATGATGAATCATGCTTCACTACCTATCTCATTCTGGGGGTATGCCTTGGAGACTGCCGCCCATATCCTTAACTTAGTCCCTACAAAGAAGGTTACCAAAACACCTCACGAGATGTGGACATGGAAAGCTCCCTCATTGGCGCATATCAAGGTTTGGGGTTGCGAGGCTTTCGTAAGACGAGAGACTCACAACAAGTTCGAACCTCGTATGAGCGATGTATTTTCATTGGCTACCCACAGAAATCCTTTGGGTATATCTTCTATAGGCCGAGTGACAATGTTGTCTTCGTTGCGAACAGAGGAGTTTTCCGAGAGCAAGAACTCATAAACCAAGGAGACAGTGGGAGGCAAATCGATCTTGAAGAGATTCAAGAGTCGAGCGATGAAAGAATCTATAATGTTGGCACTCAACCCGAGGAGGAAACTCCAGTTGAACTAACTGACGAATCCTTACCTCTTAGACATTCCAAAAGAGTTAGAGTTCAACCCCAGTTGTATGGTTTTCATATTACTACTGAAGGGGACACGTATATTAGTGATAGTACACTAGTAAATCTAGATGAACCTAACAGCTATAAGGAAGCCATGGTAGGCCCGGAGTCTGCGAAATGGAAAGAGGCGATGGATAGCGAGATTCAGTCCATGTATGACAACCAAGTTTGGAATTTGGTTGACAATGTGACCGGACGTAAGACGGTTGGGTGCAAGTAGATCTTCAAGAAGAAGACGGACATGGATAGGAATGTGCATATGTATAAGGCGCGATTGGTTGCGAAGGGCTTTACTCAGACTCCCGGAGTTGACTATGATGAGACCTTCTTACCAGTTGCTAAAATTAAGTCTATTAGGGTAATGCTAGCCATTGTTGCATTTCATGATTATGAAATATGGAAAATGGATGTGAAAACCGCTTTCCTTAATAAGAAGTTGGCTGAGGATGTTTACATGGCTCAACCAGAGGGTTTTGTTAATGCAAAGCATCCCAATAGAGTGTGCAAGCTTGAGAAGTCCATTTATGGACTTAAACAAGCATCTCGCAGATGGAATCTTTTCTTTGATAAGAAAGTCAAAGAGTTTGGATTTGTACGAATCGAAGACGAATCATGTGTATATGTCAAAGCCAGTGGGAGTATAGTTAGCTTTCTTGTGTTATATGTCGATGACATATTACTCATAGGAAACGACATCCCGGCACTGTAGGAAGTTAAGTTCTGGCTCGGGAAGTGTTTCGCTATGAAGGACCTCGGAGAGGCTTCCTATATTTTGGGAATAAGGATAGTGAGAGACCGAAGTAAGAGACTAATAGGACTTAGTCAGAATAATTACTTGAACAAGGTACTAAAACATTTTAGTATGGAGAACTCGAAGAAGGGAGAATTACTGATCCAAATAATGCCAAGTTGAGTAAAACTCAAGGTTCGAGTACCGAAGCCGAGATATCTGAAATGAGCCGAGTAGCTTACGTTTCCGCAGTAGGCTCAATCATGTATGCTATGACTTGTACTCGCCCTGATGTGGCCTTCGCTTTGAGCATGGTCAGTAGATATTAAGGGAACCCTGGCAGAGCACATTGGACCGCAGTCAAGAATATCCTTAAGTACCTTAGGAGGACCAAGGAATAGTTTCTAGTTCTCGGAGGGAGTGATGACTTAAAGGTGCAAGGGTATAGTGACGCCAGTTTCCAGACCAACAGGGACAACTACTGTTCGCAGTTGGGTTGGGTCTTTACCCTTAATGGAGGAGCAGTGACTTGGAAAAGTTTCAAGCAAGAAACCGTAGTTGATTCAACGTGCGAAATCAAAGTACATTGCAGCGAGCGAAGCATCAAAGGAGGTAATATGGTTGAAGAACTTCATTGGAGACCTTGGATTTGTACCTGCCATAAAGGAGACTATGGAAATTTTCTGTGATAAAGAAGGAGCGGTTGCCTTAACCAAGGAACCGAGGGATCATGGTAGATATCGACAGAAAAATATCACTTTATTAAACATCGGATAGAAGAAGGACTCCTCGTAGTTAAGAGGATATCATCGGAGGATAACCCAGCAGATCTGCTTACGAAGGGACTAAGTAGGGTGAAGCATTTGCAGGACGCTAGGAGCATTGGGATGAAGGACGATGTTAGTTTGGATTAGATAGTTTAGAAATGAGTAATAGATAATTGTAATTGATATTTGATGATTAAATAAAGGAATGTTATTTACTAGTATAGTTACTATCTTATGTTAATTGATTGACTATTATTTTTCTTTGCATGTTTTGACTTCCTGAATAATTGAGTTAATTAAGAATAATCGAATTATTCAAATGGTCCACAGTCGTTCATATGTTGGAAGTAGGTATGAATGAGGACTGTCATGAATTGGTGTGTAGATTGTCTGAAAGGTATTAGACATAACAAGAGGTTTGTTACAATATTCATGAGTGCTTATAAATAAGTTTTGAGCATTGGAATAAACCCGCACTTGCTGGAATCAATTCACGGAATCTATCACGAGTGATCGCAAGACGATAATATCATATGGTCTTAAAACCAAGATATATGGTTTATTGGTTGCTAATTGATTGTACATTGATAATGCGAAACAACATCAGTAAATTGATGTCATAAAACGCATTATTGTGTATAATTGATTAGTGAGTAGTAAATGCATATAAGTCGAAGTTTATCTGTTTCTTTTATCCTAAGAGGGTAAAAGCGATATCACGGCCCCTTGATGATTTTGATTTGACTTATGTGTCGGGACCGGTCAGGACTGAATTGATGTGTTTAATTAAGTTCTATGTCAAATGAATCTGGGATCGAGAAACTACCTACTAGACAATAAGTATGACTATGTTCCATGAGATTGTCCGCACGATAACTAAAACAGAGGACTGTACGATCCCTTATCTAAAGGACATGTTACTAATAAGATCAGAGTTCGACAACGTCTTTAAGAGCTACGATTGCTAATCGATTTATACTTACATTTGTGGTTACTAGACTTATCCAAGTGGGAGACTGTTGGATTAGTGTCTAAGCTCGTAACCATATTTGGTAGGTACTTGACCCGGTTGTGCATGGTCCTTTTGGGTTTCTTTCACCAAAGCAACTTGACTGGAGAAATAATAGAGAAAGAGGTTATTATGATTTATTAATATATTATAGGAATAATATATTAAAGGAGAAATCATATTTGTTTAATTAATATTGGTCAATAATTAATTAAGAATTAATTTTGTGATAAAATGTAATTAATTAAACTATAGGGGCTGAATTGTAATTATGTAATAGTTGCAAATTAGGGAAATGGTTGCCCTAAGGGAGAGGTGGAAGAATTCAAGGGGATAAGGCCCTAGAATTCATCCAAGGATAGGTTTATAGACTTATCTTATGGATTGCTTGGTGGGCAAGCAACTAGATAAGTATAAGGACTAAAACCCTAATCTCTACCCTATATAAAGACCCTTTGGCTAAGGGAAATCGGCCACTTGTTTTCTAAGAAGCCTTAGAGCCGATTTCTAGCCTCTCCCCCCCTCTCTCTCTCTCTCTTTCCTCTCCATTTGCTTCTGGTGTTTGTGAGCCATTAGAGGTACTACACTTGTGGTACTTGCTTTCAAAGACAAGAGATTGAAGAATTGTGTTGTTATTGCAACACATGCATGCTTAATGGTTTAATTGTTCTTACTTAACCTCAATCATCATTTTATGTGAAAACCGTAATCGTGTTTGGGCTTCGAGTTGGGCCTTTCTTTTGGGCTTATGTGTTTGGGTTCTTGTTGGGCCATCTGAGAACAAGTGTAAAAAGTTGGATGGGCTTTATGGTAAGGCCCATGTAAGGGGTTTAGGTCCAATTTAGAAAATTGGATCATAATTGGGCCTTGGTTGACCAATTGGCTTTTGGGCCTCCATAGTGTGGGCTTTGGACTTGGTCTTGGACCAAGCTAGGTTAGGGGTAAAATAGTCTTTTACCCCAAGTATGGATTTATGGTTATGTATTGGAATCCAATTATTAATTAGGTATTGTTTTGATGATTGTTAGTTCGGGGATTTGTCAGCCAACAGCCAACGATCGTCTGTATGATTCGGCAGTGTGAGGTGAGTTTCCTTACTGGATTTAGTGGGTTGAAGGCACCAATGTCGGTTCATGTTTCTGCTTTGTCAGTATGTTATCTTCGTGACTCTAGCATGTGTATGTGTTTCTTTGCTTTTCGGGCTAAGGCCCGATGTCGGGCGGGGCCCGATGACTATTTGTATGCTATGTATCTATGTGATTATATATGTTTATTTGATATATGTTATTTGTATGTTGGGCGAGGCCCATTTTTATTACCGAGCTCAGCTTGATGCCGGGCGGAGCCTGATGATAGGGCGGGGCCCATTATGTGTTTAATTTTTATGTATGGTTTGTGGTATCTTAGGGAACTCACTAAGTATTGAGCTTACGGGTTTCAGTTTATGTTTCAAGTACTTCGGTTTTCAAAAGGAAGAACTCGGGATGATTTCAGAGCACACACCATATGTTTCCGTATTTTGTGTTTTACTCTGATTTGATAATTCTAAACCACTTAGGTTTCATGGAAATGATATGTATTAATGGTTTATTAATCTAAAAACAAAAATTTTAATTCCATTATTTTGGGGACGTTTCAAGATGGTATCATAGCTTTGGTTTGAGGGATTCAGACATACTCTCAAGTGTGTCTGAACTCAAACCGAGGATTTGGTAAAGTTTTCAAAAGAAAAGTATTTGTAAGAAAAGAGTTTTATAAGAAAAGAAAAGTGTGCAGTACATGTAATCAATCGAGCTCAAGTAAGTTTTCCCAGAATACCCATACATGTTATATATTATGATTTGATTTATTTATCTATGAATCGCATGCTAGCTAGGGCTAAGGATCTGCTCAGTTTCTGCATGATAGAATGCTAGGAAAGCTGCCTTGTTTTCCTATTGTATGAGCTTATAGACTGGAATGCTAGTTCTGATTAGCCAGTGATAGGTTGGCATGTTATGTGGTGCATGGTAGCCTAGGAAGCATGGGATGCTAGATTAGGTTCGATTTGGATGCGTGGGCAGTCAGTAGCGGGAGTGGGAGCTCTAAGTATGAGTTATACTATGTGGGATTGGAGTGTACTGCATAAATTCTGCTTGCTTTGTGTTTTGTGGAACTATTAAGTGATTGGATTTAAGTGCTAAGTGAATATGTTAAGTCACATGTGACAAAGGTTGAAGAATCTCAGCGTGATGGATTTGACTCTATTGCGCAACTCTTGTCTGATTCCAACCATTGTAGGGATGAGTCTGTTGCACGAAGGATTATTTAAGCTTTGTTGCATGCCATTGTATTCATGAGGCGGGTGAATGGCATTATGAGGAGTTCTTCAGCAACTGATGGCAGGGTGAGGTTGGGGACCTAGAAAAAGCCTAGGGATTGCTTCAATGGGATTTGTTGTACCATTTGGCGCGTGTTGGTTTATAGATTTGAGAAGGTGACTTAGAGGATTCGGGAGGATTCGTGACGAAAGTACGGATAGGTGTGGAAGGTAGTATTGGTCCCGTATTACTAAGAGCATAAGATCCATACTTGAATCAGGGAAAGTCTTGGAGAATCTAGGAAGCGTGTGGAATAAGGATTCTTGGGAATATTCGGATCTATTGTGTGTCGTCTTCGTATGGTGTTGAGCGATTAGGAATGAGGTTCATATTCTATTTCTGGCTCAGTATCAGGTACTGATCCGATCGATGCACGAATGCAGGAAGTTATCTCATCGGAGGTTACCCGCGGTATTTTAGAGTGGACCTTGGTGGTATTGAGTTCAGCCAAGGAAGGGATTGTGGAGTACTTTGATGTTTATTTCAGGGCCTTTCGGGCCAGGATTTAGGTAGGGAAGTTGGGGGTTCATCAGGAGCCCAAGGCTTGGAGGATATTATGGTTGGTTCTTGTCATTTGGGATCGGAGAGGAGTTATTTACCAAGTCCTTAGGATGGTCAGGGTAACTCCGGATGAGGAAGTCAGGAATTATTCAATTGCGTCTGCGAGTATTTCATCTTTTGTCTCTCCTAGGTTGATATTGGGAATTGGTATTATGTTGGAATTTTGTTTGGGTTTGTGTAAGCTATATCTCGGGTTGATTCTATGCTAGTGTATGTATTATAATATCAAGGATTGTAATATGCCATTCTACATGTCAGGAGTCTTCGATGAATCTTCAGAGGGTCGTATCTTGTCGAATAGGTTCACCGTGTTCCATTGTTGTTCCGGATCTATGTCAGGATCAATTTAAGAGTAATGCTTGGAGGATCCTTGGTTAGGGTTAGAGGGTTAGTTGTCCAATGAATTCATGGTTCAGAGGTTTTGTCATATGTTCAGGTATGATTTGCAGTTGCCTATGGAAGAACTTTAGGGTTCAAAGCACTACCGTTGTTAGGGGGAAGGTAGCAGGAATATGGTGGTGTCAGTTGCATGAGTTTTTCAGCCATTGGAAGTGCCAGGGGAGTTTTGTATCCGCATGGGTTGTAGACAGTTAGATTCTAGTGACCCTTTAAGATTGGAAGTGGGGGTGAAAGCTCATCGGTTCAGGGCAAGGGTGGTGGTTATTGGTAGTCGCATAAGAACTCAAGAATTGGTAAGGTATCATGGGAAGTGATTTGGATTATCGGACTAGTTAAGGTTTCACGAGTATTCTTAAGGATTTCAGGAATTAGGTGATTATTGAGTTGGATAGCAATGGGACATTAGTACCTATTAGTGCAGGTCGTAGGAAGTTCATCCTATATGAGGTTGATGGGTTGGAAACCTATCGGGTTTAAGGGATGAGAGAACTTCATCGAATCTAAGAGGGGGAGAATCGATCAGGTTTTTAGAAAGATGGGAAAGGTGTGGACTAGGTCAAGTTTCACATCTTGGTCAGGAAGGGAGACGACTCAAGTGGTCATTTATATTGTAGTGGTATAAGTGGGAGTTCAGGAAACTTCCAAACCATTGGTCGACACCTTCCTTGTTATGCCTAGCAGGCTTATGGTTAAGTTCAGGTTGAGGGCTTCAGAATTCAAAGCGTGACTAAGCACCTGATCGGATGCAGGTTTCGGCTCAAGAGGGGAGTGGTTATGATAGTTAAGGTGTGGTAAGGTAATGAGTGGTAACCATGGTTGGTTAGGAGTGTTATAAGACTGTGATGAGATCATAGCATTCACCCGTTCAAGGTAGACTACAATTGGAGGTGGTCATGAGTGTATCGGGAGGAATCAATTCGTGTCGTGGGCACGTCGGTTAGGATTGTCAAGGAGTGTTTCTTTCTATTATTGGTGAAGGACCATTGGGGTCTGAGGCGGAGTCGGGCCTACGTAGCTCTGGATGGGTGGCACCCGTGGACAAGGCCACTCTATGGTATAGTGTAACATCCCGAAATAGCAAGGGTTGAGTGGAAGGGCTAAAAGTTTAATTTGGGAAAGAGTGACTCGGCGAGTCCATGGATGGACTCGGCGAGTAGAGTCACGACTTGGTCGCGTGTTAAATAGCCGACTCGGTGAGTCAATGAGATGGACTCGGTGAGTAGGCGCTGAGTGGAGAAAACCCTAATTCTCGGGGTTGAGCCCTATATAAAGAGCATTATGTTTCCTCCCCAGCCTCTTTATCACCCTTTGAGTCCCTGAAACCCTAAAATCATGGAGAAGCACCATTGTTGAGTGGATTGGGGCTTGGAGAAGTATTTGTTGAAGAAAGTTTGGAAGTTTGAAGGTGTGGAGCAAGGGGCTTTGCTTGGATTCGAGTTCCTTGCAGATTGGGGCGTTCTTTTGAGGTAATATCTCGTTCTTAGGCTGTTGTTATCTTGTTTATTCATTTTGGGGTTTGAGGGAAGCTTATCTTGGGTGATATTGGAATCTAGAGGTTAGATCTGAGGTTGCTACCTCAGATCTGGAATGGAGGAGAGTTGGAATGCAGGAAAGTCCCTATGTTGAGTGTTGGATGAAGCTATCTTGTCCCAAACCTTAGCCCTAATGTGCAAAATGCATAGATCTCTTTCGATTCACGTAAAGATTGCCACTTTACGTGATGGATGAGTTGTAGGAGGCTAGATCTATGTTTTGGATCAATTGCATGGTCTGGAACGCTTCTGTTTGGATGCAGACCGGTGGTACTCGGTGAGTCACATGGGTGGACTCGACGAGTTGCTTGAAGATGAGCTGGAACTCGACAAGTTGGATGAACAACTCGGCGGGTAGGTTGAAGATAGCCTTAGACTCGGCGAGTCTGTTTTTGGACTCGGCGAGTCTTGTCGAAGAGTCCCAATATTTTCTGGTTAAGTTGAAGAATCGGCGAGTCAAGGGATGACTCGGTGAGTTATGTGCGAGTGGACTCAGAGTTGTTGGACTCGGCGAGTCTCGGGGTGACTCGGCAAGTTAGGTCGCAGATTGAGTGAAGTTTTGAGTTGGGAACTCGGCGAGTCATAGGGTTGACTCGGCGAGTAGGGTCAGTCAGGGGTTGACTTTGACCCAGTCCTTGACAATGGGTTGACCAGTGGTTTCCAGGGGTATTTTGGTAATTGTTGATTATGGTTTTGAGTTCAGTGCATTGGTGGTTGTCCAGTGATAGAGATCATATCAGGGATCGGAGCAGCTTGGGTTATCTGTTCAGTCGGCAGTTTCGAGGTGAGTTATCCTCACTATATCTATAGGGTTCAAGGCACCAAGGCCGATGTCACAACTATAAATTTTGTGTCTTGTAATCACTACATTCAAGTAAAGTTTGAATCAAAAACTTAAGAGCATGTGTGATACCTATTATTATGACATCAAAAACTTCAATCAAATACATCATACAAGTACTACAAATGGTCATCAAGAAATTGGAAACCCTAGAAGTTCTTGTTTAGGCCCATTTTGGACTAGGACTTCCTTATTGGACCCAAATGGACCAATAAGCTTCCAATTTGACTATCATGGGCTTAGAACCCTTATATGGGCTCTAATTGAACCCACATTAATTTATTTCAACATTATGGGCCATATTAGGCCTAGAATGAAATAAATTAAAAGCTTTGATCCATGAATAACCGAAACTAGCCCAACAAAATGTGAAAATCATATTATATTTTTTTAGGTTAAAACTCATCTAACTTAACTTTTACATGGGCTTGAGGGCATTGAAGCCCAAATTTTCTTTTTTCCTTTCACATTCTCGGCCCAAGGCCCAAGTCCAAGAAGAAATGGAGAAGTGTTGACTATTTGCATGCCACCTCACTTATATCCAACATGTTTCCATGCACCTCTCATACTTCTAGGAGCATATCACTTCAAATATCACTTCTTCTTTCCCTCTCACTCACTCTCGGCCGAAACACGCACACACATACACAAATATCTCACAAATTCTCTCTAGAATACTCAAGAACACATCCTTCCTCTCCACTCAAAAATCTCGAAAATTAGGAGGCTTTCAAGAGGATATTTCCACAAACTCTTCATCTAAGGTAAGATTATGCTTGGATCTATGACTTATATTCTTTGTTTTATCAAAATCTCTTACTAATCCATGCAAAAATCGTGATCTTGCATCCTAGAAAACTCCATAAACTCGAAAACTTCATCAAGGGGTGCTAGGGTCAAAAATCACCAAGCTTTCTTCCATCCTTTCTTCAAAAACCGAATCAACATCCAAAGGTGAGCTTCATACCCCCTTATTTTCGGTTTTTATAAGTTTTTGTGGGGGAGAATACAAGCAAAGGTGTAGATCTATCATTATGTGTATGCCTTGTATGATTTCTATGCTTATATGTGTGTTTTGTATGATTATGATGTTGGATATAATCATGAAGCACTAAAAACCGAGATATACTTTATATTAAATGATTCTAGTATAAAATATACTACTACATACAAAGTATACCAAGAAAAATAGCTAAGTGGCTTAACAACACATACTTTGGGCTAAAAACTCATTTTTTAGACATAAAATGTCAAAAATACAAAGTTGAAGGGCCCAAAATGAAATATTTCGAAATCTGATGGGTGAGATGAGTCAAAACAGTTTCCATAATGTATTTTCTGAAAATATACTCTTTTGGAGGATTAAAAACATAAATTTCAAGCTTAATGGGCTAAAAATAACATTTTCGGCCCAATAGGGCCCAATATGCGAAATTTCCCAAACTTGAGGGGCTGAACCTTGTTTTTTTTGTAAAAAAGTGGGTTATTAGTGTTCTAAGTACTTTTCAAAGGTCAAAAATGCTTTCCCTAGTTAAAAAGGACCAAAGTTGCAAAAATTTTCCAATTTGGGCCAAAAGTGTAAAAATTGCAAAATGAAGGGCTACAATCGAGAAAATTGTATTTTCAGGGTCTAAAACTGTTTTCAGCTAAAAAGGTGCTGAAAAATATCAATTTCATTAAGTTTTGATGTTAAAATGCCAAGAAAAATGGTTTAAGGACTAAACCGGAAATTAATTTACTTAAAGGGGTGAAAAAGTAAATTTACAAAATAAAGAGGGGTTGTAAATAGAAAATTTTCAATGATAATTCAATACACTCATTGTGAACAAAGACTGACACTACGACTCTCGATGAATTACAATACACAATATCACCAACAATCGTTATCAAACGAATTGATTCGGTCTCGAATCAATAACAAATCTGAAACTACTAACACTACGACGCTCAATACACACATGGAACTCTCAGAACTCTATACTCTCGTGGAACTACTCAATACGTCGACGTACCTTCCTTAGGCCCAAAAGTTTCAAATCATGCTTGTTGGGCCTAGCTAGCCCGATGACGTGATCTTTAGGCCCAAAGGATACTTGCTTACATGTAGTTGGGTCTAATACGACTTAACCTCGTGTAAAAGGACTTTCAATGGTAAACGTGCTGCTGGTCCCCAAGGGTCCTTCGGTACTGCTAGTAAAGTCGGAAACTCACGATTGCGAGTTGGGCTTCGGGCCCTTCGCATTCGCTATGGTCTTGAACGACGTAGGGCAATACTGAGGGTTTCGCACCTTCTCTTTTTTCCTTCGGTCGTGGGACTACACAAGTCCGGGAGGGTTGGGTTATGTGAATAAGTGCGAGCGACGCCTAAGGGATCGTTTGCACGGTTGTCTACTGGATGTTTTCATTAACGTACGTTACAACAATTCACAACCCACTGTATACCCAATGCCTCCGGAGCTCAACGAATACCTCTAACGTAACGAAACAACAACACATAAACTAATTAAAGCAAAGTGATAGGAAAACGTCGGGTTTTCCTAGGGTTTTCAACTAGTACACTTACGAACTACATGCCGAATTTTACAACTCGTACGCTTACATCTATAGAAAACAAACAAGCATACTCACGGATCTTCACATATTTTTTTTACGCTATATTATTTTCAGAAAATATCGGATTTTCTGGTGGTTTTCAAAACAATACAAACATTGGATTTTAAACATTACTTATGAACTCACCAACATTTCATATGTTGACGTTTTTCCAAAATACTTGTATTCTTAGGTACCAGGTAAAGTGAAGAAGGAATTTTACTCTATGATGTTTTGCGAATGTTTAATTTACCACAAACAATTTTATTTTTGGGCATGTAATATCTTTGGTAATGATGTAATGGATGTTAATTCTATCGGTTGTAATGTTCAAATGCTTGGTAATGATTGATGTTATGTTTCATATATATTCATTGTGATGGTATTCAATTGAGTCACGACAGCCCCCGGACGTTTCCGCCGTTTGGTTCGGGGGTGTGACAGCCGACCCTTTTATCGGATGGAAATCCGGGTAATTGTCTGTTGTATGATATTGCGGGATATGGGCTGGAAGGCATTATATGTTGTGGGCCGGAAAACATTACATGTTGCGGGCCGGAAGGCAATGCGATGTGGACCGGAAGGTCATGGCCTGGAAAGGCGTATGTGCATAATTATTATGTTGGCTGAGTCATAAGGTGATGTTATGCTAGTGATCGGCTAAGCTGGTATCTTGGTTAGGGTAATGATATGTTATGTGATCTGTTGATCGATTTGCTAACTGTGAACTGTTATATGATTACATGTTATGTGTATGGTTGTCTGGTCTGGAGTGTAACCCGATATGCATGGTTGTTCTATGTTCTGTCATGATATATATATATATATATATGCTTTTACGTTGCGGGTCGGAAGGCGATATGTTATGGGCCGGAAGGCAATATGTTATGGGCCGGAAGGCAATGTGTTATGGGCCGGAAGGCATTACGCTATGGGCCGGAAGGCGATATGTTTTGGACCGGAAGGTTGTGGCCTGGAAGGGCGTATATGTGGTTGGTATTTTGGGGGTATCTCACTAAGCTTTCGGGCTTACAGTTGTGGTTTTTATTTTTTCAGGTTCTCAAGAGTCTATGGCAAGGCAAAGGCGTGATCGTACCGTTCCTCGCGTTGGTGTTTTATGAAATGGACCTGGGAAAAATACTCTGTTAAATAATGTATTGAAAACCTTTTTGTAACAACGTTATTAAAATGGATTGTATTGAAAAGTTTTAATTGTTTCGAAATTTTGGTCGTTACAAGTTGGTATCAGAGCCTTGGTTTGAGTGAATTGGAGGAACACTTGTGTGACTCCAGTCTCAAATTGAGGAAGGTTTTAAAAGAGAAATTAAAATGGTTTTAAAATTAACTAAAAGGAGGACGCGGAGGTACGATCAGCCGGAGCCAGTAAGTAACCCCAAATTACCATGCAGGACATTTGTTTATTTGAGCTTTGACAGAACAGCATGCTAGTGTTAGGCTAGGGATCTTCAGGATTTCATGATAATGTTGCCTGTTTTATGATGCCTGCTAGCCTATGGTTTTCCTCTTTCGAGATTTCTAGTGTTCCTCTAGGAGTGAGGATCGAGCGCTTGCTATGAACATTTGTCGCTAGGGTGTTGTGGTAGTACTTCATACAAATATGGGTAGGTGTGGAAGGTAGTATGGGCCCATACTACTGAAAGCACAGAACCCATACGCGTATCATGGAAACCATGACCTATAGGGTTGGGTTGAGAGTTGGTTCCCGGGATAGTGGGAAGAGTCTGAGGTTTTCTAGTATATTTTCAGTATGGAGATTTCGAGGCATGCTGGAAGCGGATCCGGGTCAGGATAAGGTGCAGGAGGAGGAGTTGCGGATGGGTTAGTACCGCCCGAGATTATTGGTCAGATGAGCTCGTGCGAGTTGGATGCAAGGATTCGCGAGATCCTGCATGATGAGGTTGCTGCATTGTTCCGGGCTGAGTTGCCGGAGTTGTTTGGGTCGATCAAGACCGCCATGGTTGAGTATTTTGATGAGCGCTATGCGGCTCTCATGGAGACGGCTTCCGCGACGGCTACAGTGGCTGTAGCAGCAGTAGGGGGAGGAGCTGATAGGGATTTTCAGTATCGGGACTTCGATAATACGGAGCCTCCCACCTTCGATGGAGTTCAGAACCCGATTGTTGCTATGAGATGGTTATCGGACGTGGAGGGGTGTTTCTTCATGTGTTCATGCCCTGCTGATCAGAGGGTGAGGTGTGCTCTGAACCTGTTGAGGCTCGGGGCAAAGGATTGGTGGAGGTTGACCTCGGGGTCATATTCGGATGCGCAGAGGGCTGCGATTTCATGGGATCAGTTCAGAGATATGTTTAGTACTCGTTATGTTCCGCAGGTAGAGAGGGAGAGGTTGGCTCGGGAGTTCCTCGAGCTAAAGCAGGATTCGGAGTCGGTGACGGAAATCACCAGGATGTTCACTGAGAGGGCGATGTTTTCCTTGAGTTCGCTTCGGAGCAGGCTCAGATGTCCCGATATCTGAGTATGCTAAAGAGAGACATCAGACAGTTTGTGTCCGCACAGAGGTGCGGGACATTGTTGGAGTTGCAGAAGGCCGCCAGGCGGCGTGAGTTAAAGATTGAGTTGCAGTTGCGTGAGCTGAGGCAAAGCTCCGGTTTAGTCGGAGCCGGCAACGAAACGGTCTAAGACCGTTGATTCCAGGATGGGGGATCGGAGCAGCCACACTTGTGGGAAGTGTGGGAGGAGTCACACCGGAGTTTGCAGTTCCGGTGGTGCATGCCGCAAGTGCGGAAAGGAGGGGCACTATGTGAGGGATTGTCGGCGGTCAGCGCCGGTTCGGGATTTGAGGATTTGCTATCATTGTCGTCAGGTTGGACATATGAGGGTCAACTGTCCACAGTTTTCCGTGGGACCGGTGCAGTTTCCAGCACCGGCCACTTTGAGGATTTCAGGAGAAGGTCAGGGTGGAGCGGAGCCCCCAAGGGCTCAGGGTCGTGCTTATTAGCTTGCGGCAGAGGAGGTCAGAGCAGTGCCGGATGCAGCTGCGGGTATGTTTCTTTCTGGATGTCATGTTATCTTGCGATTATTATGGTGTATTGTTTGTGTTGGTATCTTTGTGTGGTTTTGATGCGGTATTCGTCGTTTTGCGGGTTGAGGTTATGGTTATGGATTTGTGATTCGGGTTTTCGTCTTGGTGTCCGTTGTTCCTTGAGGGTTTGGCATGGTTATGGATTTGTGTTTCGGGTTTTCGTCTTGGTATCCGTTGTTCCTTGAGGGTTTGGCATGGTTATGGAATTGTGTTTCGGGTTTTCATCTTGGTATCCGTTGTTCCTTGAGGGTTTGGCATGGTTATGGAATTGTGTTTCGGGTTTTCAGCTTGGTATCCGTTGTTCCCTGAGGGTTTGGTATGGTTATAGTTTGGTGTTTTGTGCTTTCGTTGGTTATCATTCGTGAGGGTTATTAGTGGAGATGCAACATTGGGTTGAAGGTCGGGTAGCATCGGCTTTCCGAGGAGTGGTTAGATACAGTTTGAGTTTCTTTCGAGCGGGTTAATCAGTGTTGATGTGAGATCTCGTTAAGGTTGTTTATGCTTGTGGGAAGTAGTCCGTGTGTAAGTGTTTCTTTGTACAGGGTTGTTCTGGAAGGTTGGTGATGGAAAACGGTGGTTGTTAATCAGTGCTATAAGTGGGGGAGAATTGGAGAACTCTCTGGGTGATTGAGGAGTATTTTAGAGTGCTTAGCTGTTGGGATTCAACAGTGTTCTGTCAACCCAGAGTATAGGCTGATAGGAGCGAGTGTCGGGCATGCGGGGTGGGATACAAACCTAGGGCATTTGATTGTGGAGGCCTAGGAGTAGGCCGAGATCGAGTATTTATGATGGAACTAGAGTTCGGAACCCCCTAGAGGGCTAGAACGGTATGCATGGGAGGATTTCCGGGGGCGATAGCTCGGAATGATGAATGCTTGTTGAACGGTCCAGAATGGACTGAAGGCCTGGTAAGACGGTCCAGTCATGCTGAAGATTCTGCAGGTATTGTTGGATCAGTTTGAGGATATGGATTAGGTATGTCGCAGTGTGTTTGCATTAGAAGGTCTGGCCCCGGGTAGTGATCTTGGTGAGTTGAGATAGTGCATGGGCTCGAGGGTCCCTGCGATGAGAGTCAGAATATGTGTGTTGGATGGATAGCGGATACGCTATGAAAGGGTGGTGTAGCGTTGGGGGAGCACCGTGGCACTTGTCGGAGTGACAATGTGGTTGAGTGGTTTCCTTGGTAAAGGAAGAGAGAGTAAGGTGTAACTCCGAGAGGGAGTGAAATTTCACGGAAGTGAAAGCGGCAGAGCAGAGTTGTGATTAGAGTGATTCGAGTATGGTTTTTGAGCCGCATGTTTGCGGCAGTGGAATAGGAGCTTATCCGGTTTGGGATGCCTGCTGAGGTTGCGAAGGGAATTCCGCAGGTGTAGAGCCAAGAGGCTCGAAAAGGATGCAGGGAGAGAGTCTTGAACTCTCAGTGTGATTTTGATCAGGGTATGGGGTATGTATTAGTGGCTTATCCTGGGGAGTGTTTGAGGATATTACCAGTGTATCAGGTTTTCCCAACCTGAGGGTGTTAGAGCTAGTCCAGCATGTGTATGTGATTGCAAGGGGAGAAATCGTGAGAGTTGCTCTGAGATTGACAATGGGTCTCTCAGTCGTCCCAGAATGGATAGAGTGGGATTCGGATCGGGGATCCGATGGTTCATGGTTTTCTAACCCTTATGGGTCGAGTGATTATTGAGATTTGGGGCAGTAATGCATCTTGGGTAATTCTTGGTTATTGAGTGTGATTATCTGAGGGTACAGTCGGTGCCCGGTTAGAGACGGTGGTCAGGACACCGTAAGGGAACGGAAAGTGTGTTCGAGTTTCGACGGGTATGCCTTGTGGGACCTGGTCCGATTAAGGCCAGATGGCGCGTTGTGGGAACATCTTTGGAGTTGTATTGCTGTAGGCTTCGGGGGCGAAGCCTAATTTAAGTGGGGGAGAATTGTAACATCCCGAAATAGCAGGGGTTGAGTGGAAGCGCTAAAAGTGTAATTTGGGAAAGAGTGACTCGGCGAGTCCATGGATGGACTCGGCGAGTAGAGTCGCGACTTGGTCGCGTGCTAAATAGCCGACTCGGCGAGTCAATGAGATGGACTCGGCGAGTAGGCGCTGAGTGGAGAAAACCCTAATTCTCGGGGTTGAGCCCTATATAAAGAGCATTATGTTTCCTCCCCAGCCTCTTTATCACCCTTTGAGTCCCTGAAACCCTAAAATCATGGAGAAGCACCATTGTTGATTGGATTTGGGATTGGAGAAGTATTTGTTGAAGAAAGTTTGGAAGTTTGAAGGTGTGGAGCAAGGGGCTTTGCTTGGATTCGAGTTCCTTGCAGATTGGGGCATTCTTTTGAGGTAATATCTCGTTCTTAGGCTGTTGTTATCTTGTTTATTCATTTTGGGGTTTGAGGGAAGCTTATCTTGGGTGATATAGGAATCTAGAGGTTAGATCTGAGGTTGCTACCTCAGATCTGGAATGGAGGAGAGTTGGAATGCAGGAAAGTCCCTGTGCTGAGTGTTGGATGAAGCTATCTTGTCCCAAACCTTAGCCCTAATGTGCAAAATGCATAGATCTCTTTGGATTCACGTAAAGATTTCCACTTTACGTGATGGATGAGTTATAGGAGGCTAGATCTATGTTTTGGATCAATTGCATGGTCTGGAACGCTTCTGTTTAGATGCAGATCGGTGGTACTCGACGAGTCACATGTGTGGACTCGATGAGTTTCTTGAAGATGAGCTGGAACTCGATGAGTTGGATGAACAACTCGGCGAGTAGGTTGAAGATAGCCTTAGACTCGGCAAGTCTGTTTTTGGACTCGGCGAGTCTTGTCGAATAGTCCCACTATTTTCTGGTTGAGTCGAAGAATCAGCGAGTCAAGGGATGACTCGTTGAGTTATGTGCGAGTGGACTCAGAGTTGTTGGACTCGGCGAGTCTCGGGGTGACTCGGCAAGTTAGGTCGCAAATTGAGTGAAGTTTTGAGTTGGGAACTCGGCGAGTCATAGGGTTGACTCGGCGAGTAGGGTCAGTCAAGGGTTGACTTTGACCCAGTCCTTGACCAAGGGTTGACCAGTGGTTTCCAGGGGTATTTTGGTAATTGTTGATTATGGTTTTGAGTTCACTGTATTGGTGGTTGTCCAGTGGTGGAGATCGTATCAGGGATCGGAGCAGCTTGGGTTATCTGTTCAGTCGACAGTTTCGAGGTGAGTTATCCTCACTATATCTATAGGGTTCAAGGCACCAAGGCCGACCCTTTTATCGGATGGAAATCCGGGTAATTGTTTGTTGTATGATATTGCGGGATATGGGCCGGAAGGCATTATATGTTGTGGGCCGGAAAACATTACATGTTGCGGGCCGGAAGGCAATGCGATGTGGACCGGAAGGTCATGGCCTGGAAAGGCATATGTGCATAATTATTATGTTGGCTGAGTCGTAGGGTGATGTTATGCTAGTGATCGGCTAGGCTGGTATCTTGGTTAGGGTAATGATATGTTATGTGATCTGTTGATCGATTTGCTAACTGTGAATTGTTATATGATTACATGTTATGTGTATGGTTTTCTGGTCTGGAGTGCACCCGGTATGCATGGTTGTTCTATGTTCTGTCATGATATATATATATATATATATATATATATATATATATATATATATATATATATATATGCTTTTACGTTGCGGGTCGGAAGGCGATATGTTATGGGCCGGAAGGCAATATGTTATGGGCCGGAAGGCAATGTGTTATGGGCCGAAAGGCATTACGCTATGGACCGGAAGGCGATATGTTTTGGACCGGAAGGTTGTGGCCTGGAAGGGCGTATATGTGGTTGGTATTTTGGGGGTATCTCACTAAGCTTTCGGGCTTATAGTTGTGGTTTTTATGTTTTCAGGTTCTCAGGAGTCTGTGGCAAGGCAAAGGCGTGATCGTACCGTTCCTTGCGTTGGTGTTTTATGAAATGGACCTGGGAAAAATACTCTGTTAAATAATGTATTGTAAACCTTTTTGTAACAACGTTATTAAAATGGATTGTTTTGAAAAGTTTTAATTGTTTCGAAATTTTGGTCGTTACATATAGTCGGGTGGGATCCATGGGCAAGGCCCGTGTGATTATAGCAATACAGGCAGGACCTGGTACTGACCGTTGGGTCAAAGTATTAGATCTTGAGTTTCATGATTAAGTGGGAGGTCGGTATGCGACGCAGAGGGGTTTATCGACTGGGTAGACTTGTTATTCGACTCGTGGGAACCAGGTGGTTGGACCAGGATCGAGACTGGTAGTCTCAACGATGGATGGGAACCTTTAAATCACTGTTTAGCAAGGGGTTGCCGTTATCAGAAGATCTTGGGTGAAATGCAAGTGCATATTCGTGGATCTCGGGTTATGAGTTGAGTATCAGGTTGGTTTTGGGTAAGATATCGAGTCAGGTATCATGAGTGTTTTGTGCACGATTCTTGTTTCTGTGGGAGAAGGATCGGGATCTATATGCCGAGGGCATTAATCGAAGGGTTTAAGGGTAATGACTAGATTCAATTTTGATTATAGATCAAGCTCTTGTGATTGTGACTTAGAATGGCTCTATTGGTAAAGGGAATCAAGATAAGTTAAGGCGATATTAGTAATTCGGAACTCGAGTGTGGAGTAGCTTGTTATTCGGAGGAGATATAGGTCACTTGCAGTTGGGTTTGGATAATCTTAGAGTAAATGATTTGATCCTATTGTGTAGCTCTTGTCTGAGTCTAAACATTGCAGGGATAAGTCTCTTACGAGAAGGATTATCTGAGCCTTCTGTCAAGTATAAGTGTCTTGCAAGGAATTTGGTATGTGATTCTATTTACTAGTGGGAACCTCAGGTAATTAGAAGTTGAGTAGCCAGTTGGGAGATAAGTAGAAGGGATTCAACAATGATTCAGTATGGGCGGTTTGTCAAGAAGTCAGACCATCTCGAGACTTTAGATTTCAGCTTGAGTAAATGTGATTATCTTACAAAGGATTCATTCATCTGCAGGTTGTAGAGCCCTGCGAGGGTTGATTCATTTGCCTTGGGAAGGCTGGAGTATGCTCGGGGTTGTGGTCGTGTTGCTCAAGTTGTTTGGCGTGTCGGGAATAGTAAGGAATGTTTTCGAGGAAGAAATCTAATTTAAGTGGGGGACAATTGTACCATTCCATTTGAAAATAAATAAATAAAATAAGTAACTAGATAATAAAATCTAGAACTATGAGATGTAAATGATATTTTTTTTATATATTATTTTATCGTAGCCCTAAACCCATAATAATTTATTAATGTTAGCCATGGGAGTCAAATATTATAAATTCGGGAATTTGGAGTCTAAATTGTATCAGATAGACTTGTATTGAATAGATTTTTAGAAGCTAGGGATAAAGGGTAAATTTTGGATTTGGATTGTAATGACTAGAGAAGGAGGGGCCGAATGTGTCAATTAGAATGAAGTTTTAAAATGGAGTTGGGGTTTAAGATCGTCACTTCCCTTCCCCTTGTCGCATACTACGAAACCCTAACCCTAAATCATTTCAGCCACCACCTCTACCACCCTTGTGTTGGGTTTTGAGCATTCTAACACTTCCTAAGTGTACATGCAAACCTAATAAACCTTGGATCTATGTTTGTCTAAGATACATGCAAATAATTAATTTTCCAAGGTTTATATCCTAGCTAGCATGGCATGGGGAACATGAATCAAATAAAGCTAGAAGAAATACTTACCTTGAAGTTGTAGTTGATTGCTTAGAGTTTTTGAGCCTAGCACCAATAGTGTGGATGCCTCAAGTGGAAATCACAAATCACCACAAACTTGGAACTTTGAGAGAATAGTCACTACTATCTTGAAATATGCCCTCGCCTCAACAAGTGTCAACTAGTGTCATTTCAAGAACCAAAGCCTCCTTTATATAGTGTGGAGGATTAGGGCTACATCCCTAAAACCCATGTCTCTTCATTTCCATGAGATCCATGGGTTAAAGCTCCATGGAGTATCCATGGACTTTTCCATGCAAGCCTAGCCCATTCCAAATAAGCTTTAGCCCACACTATATAAATATAGAAGCCCATATTTAATTAGTAATATCTTTGATCTCTAAATTAATCCTAGATTAATTATAGATCACTACTAATTAAATAATATGATCTTATATTAATATATTAGAACTTATAATATATTAATAAATCATAACTTGTACTATTCTCAAATATTATCCATAAATTGTTCGGGTGAAGTGCAACCCAAAGGGACCATGTCGGGTCGGGTCAAGTACATACCAAATATAGTTATGAACTTAGACACTATATCCAACAGTCTCCCACTTGGATAAGTCTAATAACTATAGTTGCAAGTATGACTTCAGGAACCGATCAGCAATCGTAGCTCTTTAAACTCTGTTGAACTAGAACGTGCCATTTAAGATAAGTGATCATATAATCCTCTGTTCTAGATATCAGCCGGACAAATACATGGAACATGGTCTTGCTTATTGTCCAGCATTTGTTTCCCGATTTCCGATTTGTTTGACATAGAACTTAACTGAACACATCAATTTATTTCTGACCGGGCCCGGTACATAGGTAAAAACAAAATCATCGAGGGGCCCAGATATCAGCTTCTAATCCAAGAAGGAACAGATAAACTTCGACTCATATGTTTGTTCTACCACTCATTGAATTACACACAAAAGCATGTTTTATGACATCGAGTTACCAATGCGTTTTCGTACAATCAATGCATAACCAACTTGTAAGTAACAAATCATATCTCTAGGTTTGAAGACTTATATGATATTACCGTCTCACGATCACTCGAGATAGAATTCCATGAAGTGATTCCAGTGAGCGTGGGTTGAGTCCAATGCTCAGAACTTATGAGCACTCATGATTGTTGTAGCCATGTCCAACACCTTAGACCTCTGCAACCAATCATGACAGTCTTGATTCATACCTACTTCCGACATATGACCGACTTTGGAGGTTTGAATAATATGATATACCAAACATAATTATTCTGGAAGTCAAAACGTGCAAAAAGAAATAAAGTAAACGATCGACAAGAGATAGCAACACTTTACTCATAAATAAAACACCTTTTATTCATCATCAAATGTCAATTACACTTTACAAATTTCATAATTTATCTAACTACTAAAACTTATATCATCCTTCAGCCCTATGCTCCGAGCATGCTGGAGATGCTTAACCCTACTCAGTCCCTTCGTGAGGGGATCTGCTGGGTTCTTATCCGATGATACCTTCTTCGCCATGAGGATTCCTTCTTCTATTCGATGTCTGATGAAGTGATATTTTCTGTCAATGTGTCTGGATCTCCCATGATCTCTTGGTTCCTTGGCTAAGGTAACCGCACTATTGCTGTCATAGAAAATCTCCATCGGCTCTTTTATAGCTGGTACAACTCCAAGGTCTCCGATGAAGTTCTTTAGCCATATAGCCTCCTTTGCTGCCTCGCTTGCTGCTATATACTCTGATTCATAAGTGGAATCAGCCACTATCTCCTGCTTGGAACTCTTCCAAGTGATTGCTCCTCCGTTTAAGGTAAAGACCCAGCCTGACTTAGAGCGGAAATTATCCCTATCAGTCTGGAAGCTAGCATCACTATACCCTACAACTCTCAAGTCATCACTCCGACCGAAGGTAAGGACCCAGTCCTTAGTCCTTCGTAGGTACTTGAGGATTTTCTTTACCGCAGTCTAGTGTTCCTTGCCAGGGTTCCCCTGATACCTGCTAACCATGCTCAAAGCAAAGGCTACATCAGGTCGAGTACACATCATAGCATACATGATCGATCCTACAGCTGAAGCGTAAGGTAGTCGACTCATTTATGCTATCTCAGCCTCGGTACTAGGGCTTTGTGTCTTACTCAATCTGGCATTACTCTGAATGGGTAACTCACCTTTCTTGGAGTTATGCATGTTGAATCTTTTCAACACTTTGTCCACATAGGTGCTTTGACTAAGTCCAATTAGTCTTTTACTCCTGTTTCTCAAAATCCTTATCCCTAGGATATAGGCAGCTTCACCAAGGTCCTTCATAGCGAAACACTTCCCAAGCCAGGACTTTACTTCCTGCAGAGTTGGGATGTCATTTCCTATGAGTAGTATGTCATCCACATACAGTACCAAAAAACTGATGATGCTCCCACTAGCCTTGATATAGACGCAAGATTCATCTTCACTCCTTGAAAAACCAAATTCCTTGACTTTCTCATCAAAGCAAAGATTCCACCTGCGAGGTACCTGTTTCAATCCATAAATGGATTTCTCGAGTTTACACACTCTATTGGGGTACTCTGTACTGACAAAACCCTCTGGCTGAACCATGTAAACCTCCTCAACCAACTTTCCATTAAGGAAAGCGGTTTTGACATCCATTTTCCATATTTCATAATCATGAAATGCAGCAATGGCTAACAGAATCCTAATAGACTTTATCTTGGCCACTGGTGAAAAGGTTTCATCATAATCAACTCCCGGAGTTTGAGAATAACCTTTTGCAACCAGTCGTGCCTTATAAGTGTGTACATTACCATCCATGTCGGTCTTCTTCTTGAAGAACCATTTGCACCCTACAGTCTTACGACCGGGTACATTCTCAACCAAGTTCCAAACTTGATTGTCATACATGGATTGTATCTCGCTATCCATAGCCTCTTTCCATTTAGCAGCCTCAGGGCCTGCCATGGATTCCGTGTAGCTGTTAGGTTCATCCAGACCTACTAGTGTCTCATCACTAATAAGTGTCTCACCTTCCGCAGTAATATGGAAACCATAATAATGCTCAGGTGCATTCCTAACTCTTGTGGAACGCCTCAGAGGTACAGGCACATCAACTGGCTCAACAGGAGTTTCCTCCTCAAGTTGAGGGCTAGGGTTCGAAGTTCCTTCACCACTTGACTCTTGAATTTCTTCAAGATCAAGTTTCCTCCCACTGTTTCCTTGGCTTATAAATTCTCTCTCTCGAAAGACTCCTCTTCTTGCTACAAAGACCACATTTTCAATAGGTCTGTAAAAGAGGTAACCAAAGGATTGTTGTGGGTAGCCGATGAAAATACACCTCTCGCTTTGAGGTTCGAGCTTATCATGAGTCTTGCGTCTCACGAAAGCCTCGCAACCCCAAATCTTGATGTGGTCTAGTTTAGGTACTTTACCAGTCCACATCTCGTGAGGATTTTTGGCACCTTTCTTTGTAGGGACTAGATTAAGAATATGGGCGGCAGTCTCTAAGGCATACCCCCAGAATGAGATTGGTAGCGTAGCTCGACTCATCATGGAACAAACCATATCTAACAAGGTTCTCTTACGCCTCTCAGCTACACCATTCAACTGTGGTGTCCTGGGAGGTGTCAATTGTGAGACAATCCCACATTCCCTAAGATAGTCGAGGAACTTTGAACTAAGATACTCACCACCTCGATCGGATCGAAGCATCTTAATGTTCCTGCCCAATTGATTCTCGACTTCCTATTTAAACTCCTTAAACCTCTCGAAAGTCTCTGACTTATGCTTGATTAAGTAGACATATCCATATCTATTGTAATCATCAGTAAAAGTCAAATAATAACGATTAACATCCCTTGTGGCATGTTTGAATGGTCCACACACATCCGTGTGTACAAGGTCCAACAAACCTTCCCCTCTCTCACAAGAACCTGTGAAGGGTGACTTTGTCATTTTTCCAAGTAAGCATGATTCGCAACTATCATCTGACTTTAGGTCAAACGACTCCAAGACTCCATCCTTTTGGAGTTGGCCTATGCGTTTCTTGCTTATATGTCCAAGACGACAATGCCATAATGATGCTTTCTCTAAGTTATTATTATTAGTAGAATCAATACACAAAACATTATTTCCTAAGTTATCTACAATAGATACAGCTTCATACACACCATCATAGGGTAATGCTTTAAAATAAAAAACATTATTAAAGAAAGCATCAATAGAACCAACTTCATTATTAAATGAAAAGGTAAACCCTTGTTTGTACAATGCATGAAAGGAAATAATATTTCTTGCCATTCCTGGCGAATAACAACATTTATTCAAATCTAAACTAAACCCACTACTTAGCGATAAAGTATAAACTCCAATCTTGGTGACAGGTGAAGCTTTCCTATTCCCCATGATCAAGTTTATTCTTCCTTGCTCCACATTCTCACTTCTTCTTAGTCCCTGCAAGTCACAACAAATATGAATACCACAACCGGTATCAAGGACCCAAGATTTAGAATGTGGTGAGTTATTAGATAAGATAGTGTAAATACCTGCATGGTTGGGTTTAACTTTCCCATCCTTCACATCCTGCTGGTACTTTGGGCAGTTCCGCTTCCAATGAGCCTTTTCATGGCAATAGAAGCATTCAACCTCTTTTGGGTCAGAAGAAGGAGTGATGAAACCTTTCTTGGTTCCACTTGAAGAAGAGCCATCAAGGGTCCGAGCCTTGGTACCCTTCGAAGAGCTCTTCCTTTTCTTCCCTCAATTTTTCCCGATTGCCAAAACTGGAGTAGAGTTTGGAGTAGGAGTGTTAACAACCGACTTCCCCTTAAGACCTGTTTTTGCGGTCTTGAGAAGTCCCTGAAGTTTGCTGAGTGTGACCTCTTCCTTATTCATGTGATATGTCATGAGGAATTGATCATAGCACGATGGTAAGGAGTGCAAAATGATATCTATTGCAAGCTCCTCAGGGAATTTCACATTAAGCTTCAGCAATCGATCCACATATCTTTGCATTTTCTACATGTGGCTCGTGACGGATTCCCCGTCCTTCATCATGGCTATTATCATGGAGCAGATGATTTCATACCTCTCTTGTCGTGCACTTTGATGGTATCTTTCCATCAAATCTTGATGCATTTCATAAGGGTAGAAATCCTCATAAGACTTTTGGAGTTCCACTGTCATCGTGGCCATCATGATGCAAGCCACTTTCGTAGCATCCCTTTCATGTGCTTGAAAATCAGCGATCTCCTGGGGAGTTGTAGTGGTCTCATCAATCTCCTTAAGCTCCTTGTCAAGGACATATTCTTTGTCCTCGTAGCGGGTAATCATCCTGATGTTTATGATCCACTCATTGAAGTTGGATCCATCAAAAGTGACTTTACCACACAAGTTCATAAGGGTAAAGGAGCCATTAGGATTAGAGCCAGAAGCAACATTGTTTGAAGACATCTGAAAGAAGAGAACAGGATTAGTTTAGATATTAAGAGAGTCCTTAATAAAACACCCAAATGTAATATTAAGGCTAGGATCCAATCACAATATATTATAACTTAGAAGAGGTATGCCGTAATCCAAGCTATAACATATTCGAAAGGTAGGTGAATGACGATTCACCAATTCCCACCACGAAAACCGAAATATTTAAATATTAGGTTTTTGATTGGTTCTTAGAAATTCCTATATTCTTTGAGATTCAATGATTTTTCAAAGGCATGTTTCAATCTCGAGTGTTCCCTCCAAGTTTTGTGACTGGGATGCCGAGGATCACAAAACGAGGTGTGAAGTAACCACACAAATCACTTGGTACCCTTAAATTTTATCACTCAATCGATGTGCCGGTAAACCACACACGCTCCATCGATACTATAATAAACCTTAAGTCACCCTTTACCTACCTAGTTAAGTCCAAGTTAGTGTGCCGGTTAACCACACACGCTCCACCAACGACTTAAACAAAGTGTAAAGTGTAATTTCATGCATTAGCACCTTATTCACATTTTTCCTAAAGTAACTAAAATTGGGAATTTAATAAAACATTTAGTTACTTTATAATATTCATCATACTTTAAATGAGAATTTATAAGTCCTTGTCTTACCCGTTCGGCTAACGACCCTCCACCAGTCAAGCAAGCGGTGGGTGAGAGTGGACACCCATTAAGTTACCATTTTATAGGCAACAACCTTATACCCACCTTATAGACCGGCTTCGTGAATGAGGCGTACTAGCGGTAAGACGACTTTGTTCTTATACATATATATATATATATATATATATATATATATATATATATATATATATATAATTATTAAATC
This sequence comes from Lactuca saligna, assembly GCF_052625555.1. Taxonomy (NCBI): domain Eukaryota; kingdom Viridiplantae; phylum Streptophyta; class Magnoliopsida; order Asterales; family Asteraceae; genus Lactuca; species Lactuca saligna. The sequence goes on along the minus strand of NC_136421.1, from coordinate 227,925,087 downwards.
ATAATAATATAAGTATAAGGGTTGAATTTTAACTTTTAAAATTCTAAGGGTTGGATCTAAAGATTAACTTGACTTTACTTGTCCCAAAACTTGAGGGCAAGTTTTGTAAACTTTCAAAACTTTTCATTTCTTGTAACTTATGAGTTTAATAGAGTAATAAAACGAAGACTCTTCATTTTTCTAACTCTTGTGTTCTTTTAATGGTTTTTAATCCAAGTGACTTTTGGTTTTCCATAACTTGAGGACAAGTTATGGACTCCATTAAAACACATTATGATCAAAATTAATCTACCACATAGGTTACAAATAATTCCTATGATCATCTAAACATCATAAGAACAAGAACATGAATATGAACACTTTCATGAATCAAAATCACACTTAAACTTTGTAATTTTGACAACTAGTTGTTGTAAATGAATTAGCAATGACATTACACCATCTAAATCAAGTTTTCAAGTACCAAAACAGTTTAGGGTAATGTTTCTAATCCATTTCCAGCAACTAAAGTCGAAAATCTGCACTCTGTCGACCCTACTTGCCGAGTGCATGAACCTACTCGATGAGTAGGTTGAAGATACAAGTGAACTCGATGAGTCCCCCCATGGACTCGCCGAGTCCAGCAGTCAGACAGCAAGTTTTTCGACTTTTTCCAAAATATTGCAACAAGTATCAAACAAACAAACCTAGGCTCTGATACCACTGTTGGGTTTTGAGCATTCTAACACTTCCTAAGTGTACATGCAACCTTAATAAACCTTGGATCTATGTTTGTCTAAGATACATGCAAATAATTAATTTTCCAAGGTTTATATCCTAGCTAGCATGGCATGGGGAACATGAATCAAATAAAGCTAGAAGAAATACTTACCTTGAAGTTGTAGTTGATTGCTTGGAGTTTTTGAGCCTAGCACCAATAGAGTGGATGCCTCAAGTGGAAATTACAAATCACCACAAACTTGGAACTTTGATAGAATAGTCACTACTATCTTGAAATATGCCCTCGCCTCAACAAGTGTCAACTAGTGTCATTTCAAGAACCAAAGCCTCCTTTATATAGTGTGGAGGATTAGGGCTACATCCCTAAAACCCACGTCTCTTCATTTCCATGAGATCCATGGGTTAAAGCTCCATGGAGTATCCATGGACTTTTCCATGCAAGCCTAACCCATTCCAAATAAGCTTTAGCCCACACTATATAAATATAGAAGCCCATATTTAATTAGTAATATCTTTGATCTCTAAATTAATCCTAGATTAATTATAGATCACTACTAATTAAATAATATGATCTTATATTAATATATTAGAACTTATAATATATTAATAAATCATAACTTGTACTATTCTCAAATATTATCCATAAATTGTTCGGGTGAAGTGCAACCCAAATGGACCATGCCGGGTCGGGTCAAGTACATACCAAATATAGTTATGAACCTAGACACTATATCCAACACCTTGTCCCTCCAGCCACCGCCACCACTGTCAAAGTTGGTAACCACCAGGTTCAGTAACGTTGTTGCCGTTTCTGTTGTTGTTGAGTACAAAGACCGATAATTAGACGTCATTTCAGTCGGGCATTCATAAAACCAAGTCGTGGCTGCCGCCGCTGCTGTCAACGAAGGAGAAGAACATCTATGTGGCCATCGTTGTCCATTCCAGTAATGATGCAAAATGCTTTCCTTCCATCCTCTCTATTCGGCCACCACTTCTTCATACGCATCGTCGCTGCCGCCCTAACGACTATTCCATCCTGTTGTCGTCCTCCAACTGTTGCACGTCACCTCGAGGGTGGTTGAGTTGGGTGTGTATTTCGGTATTGCATCTCGTGTTCATGTTGTGTGTTGTTGTTGCAAGTTGTGTGTGTGGGTGTGTGTGTTTTTTGCTAGAAAGTGAGACAGACCACCATGGTGGCTGCCGCCTTTATTGCCATCTTCTAAAGCAACCAACCACCATGAGAGGTGTATGTGTGTGTTATAATGTTTATGTGTGTGTTTAATCGAATGAGATTGTATGATCATTTTTTGGCTAGAGAATTGAAGGAACCACTACCACCATCGCCATTAAAAATGGTGATTGCCGCCTCCTGCCGACATGGACTTCCATCGACCACCACTGCCCGAGGTGGCTGTGGGTGGTGCCCGACCTATTAAGCACTAAATTATCTAAACAATTAAGTTTAATCTGAGTGGCACGATTTTGAGGTTGGAAACCCTAATTAGGGTTTAGAAAACCCTAATGTAAGAACCCCTAGTTTTTGGGAGTTGGTCGGGACCCGCATTAAAACTACTATTTAAACTTAAAATGACACTTAATAATGCCCCTACAATTAACTTAATGCATTTTGGGCTTAATGTATTAAGTCCTTAATGGGTTAAGTGTTCTTACTTTACCCTAATCGTTATTTTATGTGAAAACCCTAATCGTGTTTGGGCTTTGAGTTAGGCCTTTCTTTTGGGCTTAGGTGTTTGGGTTCTTGTTAGGCCATCTGAGAACAAGTGTAGAAAGTTGGATGAGCTTTAGGCTAAGGCCCATGTAAGGATTTTGGGCCTAATTTGGAAGTTTGGGCCATAATTGGGCCTTAGCTGACCATTTGGCTTTTGGGCCTCCAGAGTGTGGGTTTGGGCCTTGGTCTTGGACCAAGCTGGTTAGGGGTAAAATAGTCGTTTACCCCAAGTATGGAATTATGCTTATGCACTGGAACCCAATTGTTAATTGGGTGCTATTTTGATGATTGACAGTTCGGGGAACTGTCAGTCAGCAGCCAGGGATCATCTGTGTGATTTAGCAGTGTGAGGTGAGTTTCCTTACTGGGTTTAGCGGGTTGAAGACACCAATGTCAGCCCATGTTTATGCTTTGTCAGTATGCTAGATGTTTTTGTGACTCTAGCATTTGTATGTGTTTATATGCTTTCCGGGCTAAGGCCCGATGTCGGGCGGGGCCCGATGACTATTTGTATGCTATGTATCTATGTGATTATTGCATGTGTATGTGTTTATTTGATATATGTTATTTGTGTGCTGGGTTGGGCCCGTTCTTTTACAAAGCTTAGCTCAATGCCGAGAGGCGCCCGTTGTCGGATGGAGTCTGATGTTGGGCGGGGCCTGATGACAGTGCGGGGCCTATTATTTGTTTATTTTTTATGTATGGTATGTGGTATCTTAGGGACCTCATTAAGCTTTGTGCTTACGGTTTTTAGTTTATGTTTCAGGTACTTTGGTTTTCAAAAGGAAGAGTTTGGGATGATTTCAGAGGACACACCATATGTTTCCACAATTTGTGATTTACTCTGATTTGATAATTCTAAACCACTCGGGTTTCATGGAAACGATATGTATTAACGATTTATTAATATAAAAACAAAATTTTTTATGCCATTATTTTGGGGACGTTTCACAACTCTTGGAATTTCCTTCTCATCAGAATTATCATCATAATCAATTTCATTGTTAGTGATATCTTTAATTATAGCAGACTCTTGAGTTTTATCTGTTTTAGTTGTTGAAGATGAATCATTATTTAGCTTCGATTTCGAATCAACATTCTCTTCACTTTTAGCTAATGAAGTGATTTTAATGACATACACATTCTAAAAATCGACAAAATTTTCTTCCGCTTCCTCGATTTCATTGATATTATCATAATCATCTTCGATATCAACAAAATTTTGTTGAGAACTTTGTGTCGAAGATTCAGTTTTTTTCAAAAATTTCATTTGTTCATTTTTGGATAAAGTGTCATTCACAATATCTACTAAATCTTCAACATCCAAACAATCATCAATATTCACTATACCATAATCATATGAATCATTTGATACTGATCAAACTTGACAACCTTACTTTCACAATCATACAAAATTTCATCAACTAATTCCCTTTTAAAGTTAATGAATGGAAGAATTTTATGATGCTCTTCTTTACAAATATCAGATGAATGATAAAGAAGAATAAGATTTCCATACAAATGTTTTGCTGTATCATAATAAATGTTTTGTTGTTTTACTAGCAAAAAGTTATCGTTTCTAATGGAGTCCTTATCTATCGTTATGTTTGTAATTTCAACTCCAAACCCTCAATCCTAGATTTTTTTTCTCACCGAGCTTATTATAGGCTTCTATAACACCCCATAAATACTAAGTAAAAAGTTTTATTTTTAAGCCAAACAAAACCACCAATCATTCATTTCAATACTGTGTGGCCTAGTGCCACACCATGTAGACCAGTCTGAGTGGCTTAATGAAGTAAAGTTGCTCTTAACTCATTTTCAATGGTTTAAAAACATAGATCTACTCCTTCCCAATGTGTTGATGGATAAAGTCTACAACTTTATCCATCAAGACATTCCATTAAGGCAATATCTCAAAAACCTAGTTCTAAAGGTCATAAAAGAAGTACAGCCTAACCATTAAGTCCTTAATAACAAAGGACATAATCCTAAACTTTCCAAAAGGGATTTCCAAAATTCATTTTTAACGCTTATTATCTCTAAATTGACTAGCACAAGAGTGTTACACCGTCATTGGTAAGCATGTATTATTGGAGCGTGGACGATAAAATATTGAAAACATTGCTCCCACTTTTGTGCATATATGTAAGATTTTGAAAATTGTCATTAAATTTGGTGCAACTTACTCATATGTCAGACCATTTTCTGTTGATCACATTATATGTCTGACAGGGACCCTTTCACATTTCCACGTGCAAGTGGTGTAAAACACAATTCAAAAAATGTTTTTGCCATTGCACGTTGCTTTTTTCTTTGCCTTCTGATATAGATATCCAAGGTCTTGCTAACGCCACTTCCTTGTCTTCGGTCCAACCCCGACCATTTTTTAGCATTTTATTTCCTTTGTCTTCATGTTGGTGGTTCGTACTTCCTAATTCCAAACGTTTCAAACATGACTTTCTCAATCCCAACCTTTAAACCCTAACCATCTCAACTTCCACACCAAAGTCTCATTTTCTCAAATCCAATCTACAAACGTTGATGATGAAGACAAATTGTTGTGATTATGGTTGTTGGAAGTAGTTTGTAGAGTGTGGATGGTTGGTGAACGTGGGTTATTGAATTGGATATATTAAAATGTTCACATATCCATCAATATGTGTATACGGAACATTTGGGTTGTTTGAGGTGTTTAGACTCGTTAGAGTATTTTGATGTTGATCTATAGTAACTTGATGAAAATTTGAGAGTATAGAAAAAATAAATGTGTTTGTAGTCTAAAATATGTATAAAATTATTAAAATTTATAGGTAAATACACTTTAGTTTGAATTTTAGAATATATATATATATATATATATATATATATATATATATATATATATTCAAAG